>NC_091124.1:79945833-80259166 GCF_040183065.1 Periplaneta americana | reverse complement strand
GAATGAATGAATGAATGAATGAATGAATGAATGAATGAATGAATGAATGAATAAATTAATTAATTAATTAAAATAAATAAATTAAATAAATAAATTAAATAAATAATTAAAGTTCATAATTTATTCATGATACCATTAAAAAAATATACAATTGAAGCGGTGAGATCAATAACTATTCAAGTCTATTTACACAATACTTTTTTTATTTCTTACCTAATTATTATTATTTGCATGTAATATTTCTGGTTGTTTTAGAGATCAAGACAAAGTAGGCTAGTATACCAACTTTTAAAGTCGTAACACTTGTGGAAATATCCAAAATTTAATTTCAAATTTTCAAAAAATGAATGACCAGAAGTGGACTTGAATGGTTATTGATCTCACCGCTTCAATTTCTTTAGATTTACGGCGTTTAATAGTAAACGGGCTTGAAACATAAACATATTTCTTCAAAGATACAAAAGAAACAAGCATGTGGGATGCACACTGCCAAAATTACTTCAATTGAGCCACTTCGTACAACCAAAGATTCAAATGAGGTTTCGAGGAAGACATTTCCCACTATTTGGGAGGATTAGCCTGGAAACAGTTCGCATCTGAACTCTTTGGAACTCCAATGGACAAACTACAGGATAGAGTATTCAAAGAATCTTAACCATGTAACAGAGACTAGCTTATTGAACGTGTCAAGGTGGAATTCAACTCTTTCACATCTGACAAGACCACAGTGTTCGCAGGGAGCCTCACCAGACTTGTGAAATAATGTTTCCACAACTAAGGTCGTCATACAAAGTACTGGAAAAGTGATCCACTTGACTGTCTAATTGAATGACTAAATTGTGACACAAGTGCGTCAAAAAGTTCCATATAATAAAGCAATTAAAGAAAATTAAAGGAGAGACTTTCCGTCCACATAGTATATTCGTAAGAAAGATAACTTATAACTAGGGACCGGATTTGTAGGTTTTACCTATTTTTTTTCTTTGTTTCTGAACTCTTAATTTCTTCAATATTTTTCCGAATCATGATCGTAGGAGTCTGTTGTACCTAAAAAACTTAAATCGTTATTGATAAACGTTATCCTGTATTTACAGTCTTATAATATTATTATTTTTTTATTTTGAGAGAAAATAATATCATAGTTTCGAGAGAGAGAGAGAGAGAGAGAGAGAAGGGGGGAGGGAGAGAGAGAAGGGGGGAGGGAGAGAGAGAAAGGGAGGGAGGGCGGGAGGAAAGAACACTCTCCATGTGGAGGAGACTGCCTCAATCCCTTTTTTTAATAGGTTATTATTACGACGCTTTATCAACATCTTTGGTTATTTAGCGTCTGAATGAGATGAAGGTGATAATGCCGGTGAAATGAGTCCGGGGTCCAGCACCGAAAGTTACCCAGCATTTGCTCATATTGGGTTGAGGGAAAACCCCGGAAAAACCTCAATCAGGTAACTTGCCCCGACCGGGAATCGAACCCGGGCCACCTGGTTTCGCGGCTAGACAGGTGTAGACGCCTCAATCCCTAAGGCAAAATCTGTTCTTAGAAGTGACAACATCTAAGGCTCCCTTGCTTTTCTCAAGGCACATTTCAGTGATCTTCCAAAATATATTGAGTACCTGGAATCTTCGTCGCTACAACTGAAAGATGCAATTGATGTCATTGACTTGCTTCTAAAGAAACTAGTACCAGGAGCCTTGGGTAAAGCAGTCACATTAAAACTGAAGAAAGTAAAGCAGAGGAATCCGGGTTTGAAAAAAATGAATACTCCATTCTCCAGGGGGAAAGCTTCAATATTATCAGTTGCCGTGGGTACCTGCTGCAGTGGTAGCGATGAAATTTGCACCTATGACGTCATGTGCTGTCAAAAGAACCTTTTCGTCCTTGAAATGTATTTTAAGAGACAATAGAAAAAACTTCTCAGTCGCGAATCTTGAAACGTATTTGATCATATATTGCAATCATGAACAGTACCAGTATATAATGTTGTTTTGTTTATTTCTAACTTTTTAAAATAATTCTTGATTATGTTTGAACAAATTTAATTCAAAAGTTATATGTGTACTGTACATCTTATATATTGCAAATGGAAATTTATGTAGTTATATCAAATTACATTACATAAAATGTTAATTGTTACAGTAATTTATTCAAACTACAAATAATGTTAAAAGAGAAAGAGAAAAAAAATTCGAATCTTATAAATGTTGATGAATAGTTCTTGAAAAGATCAGTTTCGTAGTCCATGTTGTCTTAATAAAAATATATTTATTTTTTAAGAATACCTGTAACGATACTTTTTTAATGCTCGGACAGTTTTTGCGACTCCATTCACAAGTTGGAAATAAAACCTAAAAAAAAAAAAACATATTTCACCTATTCCAAAAACCAAAAATGCTCTTTTTAAAAACCTAAAAATCGGTCCCTACTTATAACCACGCAATTGAATTTCAGATTGTATTAAGAAACACACCTAATTCATAAATAATATGATGAATTAAAAAATTTATGTTCTGCTGCCTCATATCAATTTGAAAAAAAAAAACTGTGATTAAAATCGACAGGAACATAGCTTTACTATGCTGCATACATTTATATATAACTACATGTTGGTGCGGTCATCTGTGGATAGGAGCATAGCTTTACTATGTTTTTTTTTTTATTTTAGTAGGTTATTTTACGACGCTTTATCAACATCTTAGGTTATTTAGCGTCTGAATGAAATGAAGGTGATAATGACGCTGAAATGAGTCCGGGATCCAGCACCGTTAGTTACCCAGCATTTGCTCATATTGGATTGAGGGAAAACCCCGGAAAAAACCTCAGCCAGTTAACTTACCCCAACCGGGAATCTAACCCCGACCACCTGATTTTGCGGCCAGACGTGCTAACTGTTACTCCATAGGTGTGAACCTTTAATATGTTGCATTTCTTTACATAGAACTACATGTTGGTACGATCACCTGTGGATAGTTGTATAACTTTAATGTGATGTATTACTTTACACAGAACTACATGTTGGTACGATCACCTGTGGATAGTTGTATAACTTTAATGTGGTGCATATCTTTACATATAACTACATGTTGGTACGATCACCTGTGGATAGTTGTATAACTTTAATGTGATGTATTACTTTACACAGAACTACATGTTGGTACGATCACCTGTGGATAGTTGTATAACTTTAATGTGGTGCATATCTTTACATATAACTACATGTTGGTACGATCACCTGTGGATAGTTGTATAACTTTATTGTGGTGCATATCTTTAAGTAGAACTCTTGTGGCTGGTACGGGATGTGACATAAGAAGAATACAAAGACAAAGGAATAGAAGGAGAAGAAGAGAAATACAAGGAGATAAAGGTGAAGACAAGAAAAGAAGGAAAATGTGAGAACAACTGGAAAAACGAAAGCAAAGAACTAGGGGAAGACAAGAAGAATAACAGAAAAAAGAATAATATAGGAAAACACGCAGAACAAGAGAAATAAAAGGAGAATAGGAGGAATATAAACAGAATAGGGGGAATATAAAGAGAACAAGACAAATAAAAGAAGAGAAATATATATTAAAGAGTCGTGAAGACAAGAAGAATACTGAAATAAAATGGAAAAGTGCTTAAGTGGGCCTAATTAAAATTAGGTGTCAATTAGGCAGCATAATAATCAAAGTTCTTTGTCGACGTAAAATTTACCTCAAGTTTTTTTTTTTTTTTAATATTCTTTAAGTAAGAAAATACGAATTTTCAAATGGTTTTCAGAATTTTTTTTTTTTTTAAGTTCACATTTTCACAGTTTATACACCATCGCAAAAGTAACTTTTGCCCGTACTTACAAATCATTAAATAATGTCCTGTATTTCGATCCAGCCTAATATACAGTATATGTAATTATGTGGTGAATTTATGCGTTTACAGCATTTATGTGGTATAAGTATGAATGTACAGCAGTGGAAAAAAAAAACCGGACCGACCCTTGTAGCTGATTTTAGTCCTTTGTTCACTCCAGAGCACGATAGACTGGTAACTAAGACTTTCGTGGTTCGAATCCTGCCTGAGAAGGAAACTTTTTTTGTTCCTTATTCAAATTTATTCCAATACTTTTCGATTGCTGGTAAAATGTTCTGGGAATAATAAGTTAATTAAGTAGTAAAATATTGCTGCAATCGAAAAATATTTGGAATAAATTTGAACCACGAAAGTCTTAGTTACCAGTCTATAGTGCTCTGGAGTGAACAAGGCTGTGAAATTAGCTACAAGGGTCGGTCCGGTTTTTTTTTTTTTGCCACTACTGTACAGTATGTATGTTGTGTCTATATGAATGTGCCGTATAATACACAGGTGATTCAAAAGGTTGCACACAAACTTAAGGAGCTTATAGAGGGGTCCAAATACAAAAACTTGCGAATAGGAACTTATGGTCTAGGAAGTAATCCTGAGTCAGTGCATGCTTGGGAATGTCAGGAGCTACATTGCAGCTGTAAGCTAACTTTGGAATGAGGCACTCGTTACGATACATTATGAAGTGATGAAGACGTTCCTCTACCACCACGTTTGAATGGGGTGAGGTACAAGGTCTTCGTACGAGACGTTCTTCCAGAACTATTAGAGAATGTACCACTTATCATGCGTTGACAGATGTGGATGCAACTAGACGGAGCACCTGCACACTTTTCTCTCAAGTACGTGACATACTAGATGACATGTATCCCGGGTTGGATCGGAAGGGAAGGTCCAATTGATTGGCCAGCCCGCTCCCCTGATCTGACGGCTCTTGATTTCTTCTTCTGAGGGCATATCAAAAGCGTCGTGTACGAGACACCAGCTCCCGACCAAGAAACACATCTCGCCAAGATACTTACAGCATTTGATGAGGTTCGTGAGATGCGTGATGTACTCGGTAGAGTGCTCCAGAATTTCCTATGACGATGTTATGCCTGTATTGAATGTGGTAGTCGCCAATTTGAATAACTTTTGTAAAAAAAAAAAGTGCTGAGTAAACATTATCTTGCTTAACTTAAATGTCTGATTGTCCATTATATAGTTCCTGACATTTCCAGGCTCGCATTAATCGACGTTTACTTCCTAGGCCATAATATCCTATTCTAAAGTTGTTATATTTCAATCCCGCTATAAGCTCCTAAAGTTCGTGCGCAACCTTTTGAATCATCCTGTATATGTAGTATACATATGATTGCACAATGTATATGTGGTTTATATATAAATGTACAATATGCAAGTGGACTTGTTGTGTATGTATAAATGTGGAGTATTTATAGTCTTAGAAAAAAGTTCTGTTGCACAGATACTTTTTATAAGTGCCACAAAAGAGGCAGTGCGCATGATCAGAGAACGAGCGACCTGGTTCACAAGAGAACTAGTTGAGGTAATAAAATTAGTTTTATTTCGTTGTATGTCTGATCATGCGCACTGCATCCTTTTGGGACTTATAAAATATCTGTGCAACAAAACTTTTTTCTAACACGCCACAAAAGAGGCAGTGCGCATGATAAGAGAACGAGCGACCTGGTTCACCATAGGACTAGTTGAGGTAATAAAATGAGTTTTGTTTCGTTGTATGTCTGATCATGCGCACTGCGTCCTTTCTGGGACTTATAAAATATCTGTGCGACAAAACTTTTTTCTAAGACTGTGCATATGCTGTGTATGTGTTAATATGCAGTATGAATGTTGTGTATATAGGAATGTACAGAACGTACGTACTGTATTTTCATTTTCTTCATGTAACTTCATGTATTCCATATACCTTACATCAGGATTAGGCTTATAGCTTTGCGATCTGGGACAAGTTAAAAATTATACAAACATATATAATACGCCAACACAACAAACAGATACAATCAATTTAAAAGTAAAAAGATTCGTGCTTTTATTTAAAATATGGATTTACAGAAATAATATTAATTTTCTTCTGAGTCTTTTCTCTAGGCCCATAAAAGCTTTAACAAAATCATTTGACAGTTCACTTAACATCGTAATACACGAAAAGTGCACTCCTTTTTTATTCAACAGCTGAGACTAACAAGGGGAAGATGGAGGTCTGATTTGTGCCTTATGTTAAATTCATGAACGGTTTAATTAGGATCTACGGTTTAATTAGGATCTACCAACTGTATCCTGGTTAATAATATCAGAAATTCGTTTTACATGGTGTCCTTTTATGTGCACCTGCCATTAACTTTATAGCTTTCTTTTGTACAAGGAATCATGTTTAGCCTCAAATGAGTAGTCCCAGAATATTAATCCAATTTTTATTAAGCCATTTTAAATTTTAAAGAGTGTTCATGTCACCAATAAAATATAAGAATCTCAGTGCTTCCATAATATATCATGTAATTGTCTTATGGCTCCGTTTCCTTGTTTCTTTTTCTCTTTCTTATTTCTTGTTTGTTTGAATTTGTTAGTTCTGACCTATATGTAGGCCTTTCGAGGTTACAATGTTCGACCGAATCTCCTGTTACCATATAATTGTCTTCTTGGTATTCATAGACATACCCCAATTTATAGGCGTTACTTGGTTTCAATGTGTATTCAACGTTATCTTTATATCCTGTCATGACAATTTGATTCTTAACATAGAGCTAAACAGCGCATATTATAGTAAAATATCAGTATAACGAAAGCCTAGGAACCTCCGAAATTACTTCGTTATAGTGAAATTTCGTTACACAATAATATTATTATTATTATTATTATTATTACTATTATTATTATTATTATTATTATTATTATTATTATTAGTAGTAGTATTATTATATTGCTGAAAATGGTCATGAATGGAAAAAAGGAATTCGCTGGGTCTCTAGCTGAGAAGAAACTGCCTACTGAAAGATTCACTGGAAGTAATGATGAACGGGAGAAGATTTCGAGGCAGAAGAAGATATCTGATGATAGATTACATTAAGACAGGGGTTCCCAACCTGTGTGTCGCGAAATTTTGGAATTGAAAAATAAATTTTACGTCATGCAGAATGTCTCTTTACAACGCATTTTTTATTTATAACGGAGTCTTTGATATGGTATATTTTATTTTGAGGTAGACTTTACCAATGAAACGTGAACAACTACAACAATGCTCAGTTCAGTTTTTCATTTTATTCAACCGTAAGGCCACGTACAAAAACTATGTGCAAGGACCAAGCGCATATTACACATTAATTTAAATATGCGAGTTTTCAAAAACGATACCAAAAATTTTTTATCAGACATCCAGCATAGATAGCTTTGGGATTTTTGACACATACCTTTGTTTTTTTATAATGCCACTCAAGCTTGTTCTTTCAGAATTTTCGATTGCATGTTAACATCAACCTATCTACAACACTGGATGTCCGACACTACATAGAAGTTGTTATCAGTGTTGTTTATATGACGTTGAAACGACGTTCCGGTACCTTTTTGTTGCATTTTCATCATGAAATCGAAATATGTGTGAATAACTATGTTTTTAATATAATTATTCTTTGAATTCCACTTAGATCTTCAAAGTTCTAGTTGGACGGAGAGGAGGCTTAACACGCTGAGAATCAGACTGCTCTAAGTCCAACTTTTTGTAAGAAAGAAATCTGTGTTTCATTTTGTTCCAGTTCTTGTCTGCATATACAAATCGAACAAAATTGTAAATATTCCTAACCATAAGGTTGCTATGAAGCTATTCCAAATTGTTTCATGAAGCTTCGAATTTCAGGATCTTAAAATAAATCTCCTGAAAAAAAAATACTAAAATGGACTTGGAACAGTCTGGTTCCGGGCCATCGAATACCAACCTCACAATTTGGGGAAGACATTAATTAAAATTTAAGATAGGGAGGACCAAATTAATATAAAAATATCATTGGTAATATATAGTTTCTTTAATCACATAGGGCTAAGGCTATTCAATGAGAGTTCGAGGTACAAAATTCACTTCAAATATTAGATATATACAGGATGGAAGTGCACATTGAAGAGAGCAATAATATAAAATACAATATATAAGAAACCTATTAGCCTATACGTTTTACAATTAAATGCATGGTCAACTGAAGGCTATGATGAAAGTCTGCGTAGTTTGGCAACAGCGCATTGCTGGCTCATCAACGAATACACAAAAACTCACGAATGAATAGCAGCATTCCGCCTCTTACTCAATGCAGTGGGGTTGCCAGATTTTCTGATGACAAGATATAACATTACATGTTAATATTTTTACTTAATTTGGAAGAAAACCATCCATTTTATTGGATAACTGCAAAGAGATAAAACATTCCAAATCAGCTCCTCTAATGATAAGAATCAAAATCGTACAGATAGTAGACTAATTATCGAGTAAAACAGTGTTAACATTTGAGGGGGAATTATTTTTATGTAAGAAAAGCATTCGTTTGAGACTATTATGGTAATGTAATATATATATATATATATATATATATATATATATATATATATATTTGTAATTTATCCAATATATAAGATATTAAAATACGCACAGTCATATTATTTCCACCCTGTATAAACATATCGCATTATAACATATTAATTTTCTGGGGTTTATTTTTATTTATTTGTTATTGAACATAACAGGCAAAGCCTAATTACACTGTTCAAGACTGACAACTGATATAATTTATAAAACATAAACAAAGAAAAGGAAAAATGATCTTATTGAAATCTGAAACAAAATAGAAAGGAGAGAAAGAAAAAAAATTGAAAATAAAGTGTGAAAGTAGCTTCAAATTAACAAAAAAACAATATTCTGTGAATATGATAACAAACTATTCCGTATTTAGAGAAATTCATATTGAAAATATCAACATTCCGATGAAGATGTAATTATTGTGTAATTGTAACATTTGGAAAACTGGGGAATTTTTGTGCGATTTAGCATTTGCCCTTGGTATGAAAAATAATTTTGGAAATGTTGTATTAAGCTCCGATGCATATAATGTTACATAGTAAAGTAAACCAACATTGTCCAACTTATTGTTAATAACTTTATAAAAAACAATTTAGTCTAATTTGCAAACCAGTAAAATGGAAATGTTGAAGCAATGTAGCATTCTCCCTTTGTATGGCGAGTCCTTGGACTCACTTTTCAAATATAGTCTATTATGCCTAACTTATGTAATCAACTGACGTTAGATAACTTCTCAATTGATACAGCGTCGTTAAGACGTAACTGAGTTGAAACATTATCCCACAGCTAAAATGAAACCAAATTTGAGGTAATTTCAAATATATCTTAATAAAGACTAGGAAAAGAAATGTCGGAACTAGGAAATATAACAGTCGTTCCTCAAGTGGCAGTTCTTGCATCTCTATTATTTCTTTTAATATATATATATATATATATATATATATATATATATATATATATATATATATATATATATACGATGTAAATAGAAATACTACTTCTCAGGTAGGGGAGAGTCGGGTAGTATCGGACATCGGGTAATATCGGACATTGAGTTTCTTTCATCTACCACACGATGATAGTACCTGATTGACATAGTTACGTTTCTGTGATGTCGCATAGAGAAACGTAACCATGTCATTCAGGTACTACCATATGATGGTAGATGAATGAAAAGCACTGTCCGATATTACCCGATGTCCGATAATACCCGACTCTCCCCTAAGGTTATTCGCGGACGACTGTATAATATATAGAAAAATTAGTGATGAATCTGATATCACCGCCATATAAAACGATCTTCAGGTTATTGAAACCAGAACGACAAACAATAAAATGAAAATCAATGTGAGTAAAAGTAAGTAAATATCCTTTTATAGAAAGCATAAAGAAGTTAGTCTCAAATATCAAATATCACCGGTGTCACAAGTGAACACTTGTAAATACCCAGGTATATTAAGTAACAAACTGGGTTGGGAGGAACAAGTCACTAATACTACAAAGAAAGCCTGGAAAGCACTACATTTCTCTGTGCGTATTATTAAGAAATCTAACCGAAGGTCAAAAGAATTAGCGTACAAAACCCTTGTTCGCTCAATTATGGAATATGGAGTAGTAGGTTGGGATCAGTACAGACAAAACCAAATTGATTCAATAGAAAAGATCCAACGCAAGGCAGCAAAATATGTCAAAATGGGAAAGGGACATGACGAAGAGATAGTAAAAGACTTAGAGTGGGAATGTCTCAAATCAAGGCGACGAAAAACCAGACTGACCGCATTGTTTAAGGCACAATTAGGACACAAAGCATGGACCGACATCAATACTAGACTAATGAAACCATCGTACTTAGGCAGGGCTGATCATATTAATTTTGTTTAAATGCAGAAGACAGAGAACGGACATGGCAAAATTTTCCTTCGCTAATCGAACAATAGTAGACTGGAACAGCTTATCTGAGGCAATCTTTCAAGGGTGGTTCTCTCAAAATCAATACATTTAAGGAAAGATTAAGAAGATTAGACTGAAAATTTAATTGTAGGTGCAATGTAATTATCTAAGTTGGTCATGTAATTAAGTTTATATGTAGTAAATTAAGTTGATATGTAATTAATAACTTTGATATGCAATTAATTAAGGTGACTTGTAATTACTTAAGTCGATAACAGTTGGGTTTAATAGAAGTACTTAAAATTTAGATTTACTTTTGCTTATAGTAGATCAAGAAATTGTCATCACTAAGTTTAGATACAGCAATGAAACTCTTCCATACAACAATAGCACCCGTAGTTACATATGGACTAGAAATGATTTGGGACAAGTTATCAATCAGCGATATGGAAAGAATCGAAAAAGTCAAGGCCAGATTTCTGAAGAGAGCTCTTGGAGCAGGAAAATTCGCACCGAACAGATATATGTACTTACTTGCTAGAGAAGCATTCTTAATAGAGGATCTAAGGATGAAAATGGCCTTGCCATCCAACGAATCCTACAACGAAGTTATCGCACGAAGGACGACAAAGCAGAGAGGAGTTGATAGTAATTTCTTCTGCACAGATGCCATGATATACAGGGATTGGACCAAACCGAACCAACCGCAAAGATATGCAATCGTTGGACTCGCAATACACGGATACCACCACAAAATGTGTCAAAACTCAAGATTCCACCAACCTGATGAGAAATGCGTGTGTAAATTCTGTGTAAAAAAGTGTGAACTCTATCACTTCTCAGAGTGCAGAAATAGAATAGGATCGCTAACTGACCTCATCAAAGACAAAATATAAACAGTGCAGTGTACCAAACTTTAATGCTACTTCGAGCGCAACTTTCTCTTATTATTTTGCTTATAGTAGGCGTTATTATAGCACAGTTATTATTTATATTCCTAGGTTTATTGCATTTATTTACAGTTAGATTTAAATTTACGTTTATTTTATTTTTATTACTGTAATTTTGTTACTCGTAATTATTGTAATGTTATTATTGTATATTATATATCACTGCCACCGGGTTTATACCCAAATGTAGTGTTAATACATACATGCATACATACATACATCCATACATAAATGCATGCATACATACATACATACATACATGCATGCATACATACATACATACATACATA
Organism: Periplaneta americana; assembly: GCF_040183065.1. Taxonomy (NCBI): domain Eukaryota; kingdom Metazoa; phylum Arthropoda; class Insecta; order Blattodea; family Blattidae; genus Periplaneta; species Periplaneta americana. The sequence goes on along the minus strand of NC_091124.1, from coordinate 80,247,625 downwards.
CATACATACATACATACATACATACACGCATATATATGTAACATAAAAAGTGAATTGTGGTGAACAGAACATACTGAGAAGACTACTGAGTTTCCTTGAGAGGAAACAGACTCATTAATGTTGTCATAGAAATGTATGGTAATTTTATACGAGTTTTAATTTGTTTTCTTTGCATATTGTGTTTTTCTACAGAGACTTTTCAATTTGCATTAATGCAATAACACAGAGAAAGAGTAAAATGTTTTCTATTATCGCTTTTATTTGCAATTCACATATTTTGATGACTTAACAAAAATGATGTACCCTATATTGCTGCTAAAATTGAAAATAAATAATTATGTAATATGCATTTCGTTGGTTTAAACTGCTAAGATATTGTCACAATTCTTTCAGAAAATCCGTTATGTAACTACAATAAAATGTTGTTCTATAAAACTGAATTTAATGTTGTTCATATTTCTTGTTCCTTTATATATTTTCCTGCGCCACTACCTGTACTTCCTTAACTTTTACAACAATTATCACAATCTGGTAAGGTTCACTGAATTTGAATAGTTTTCTTTCTTATTCCCAAATTAATGAAAATTTCGGCCCACTATGATTCATATTGTAAAGATATTGTATTTCAAGTTTTGTAATTTGTATCGTTTTATTTACTCTTTACTAGTTAATTTGAAGGATGTTTCACTCTAATTATTTTACCAAATGTGTGTACACTAATAAAGTAAATTAATTTTTCCGCAAGCCACAACCGGCATTATGTTGGAGAATAAAATGGAAAGAAAACGACGATGATAACTTGAATCATAATAATGTATCAACAAATGGTGTGAAATCATCTATCCGTCAGCCGTTATGTATGAAACATTTTATCGTATTTTTGGTGGTATTGATTACCAAAAAAGTGGTCTTCGCTGTATGGCCTGAAAAAAAAGACAATGGCAATAATATTATAATTATGTAACACTATTTTCAACTATAAACATTACTCAGAAAAGGTTGGCTGATACTAGTATTGCAATGGGCAACGGAATAATGGAGGTAAAATGAATTATCAACCCCATAGTGGCAAACCCAACAATTGCCAAATTAATTTTTTATTAAATAAGGTGAAATTTTAGGCAATTAATATATTTTAGGCTGAAAACACATAATTATTACCTGTATAATTTTATTGCCTCTGAAAGGACGTGAAAACCCCTGTCCTCGAATGAGGACACCGACGTTAAACAATAAAAAATGTAAATTACGGTTTATTTAACGACGCTCGCAACTGCAGAGGCTATATCAGCGTCGTCGGTATGCCGAAATTTTGTACCGCAGGAGCTCTTTTACATGCCAGTAAATCTACTGACATGAACCTGTCGCATTTAAACACACTTACATGCCATCGACCTGACCGGGATCGAATCCGCAACCTCGAGCATAGAAGGCCAGGGCTATACCAACTACACTACCGAGGCCGACCTGGTGTTATATGATATACGAACTTAGAAAAAAACATAAACATTGTTGTAAATAATTTTAAATTATACACAGAATACATTTTTGTTTTTATTTTGCATGATAGAGTCGAAAATGGCCAACATACGATGTTGCATTGCATTTTATCCAATAGCTAGGGTTTTTCTCTTTACTATTATTAAGAAGGAACTTTGAAACCTTTTCCTGCGGATTTGCCAGTTAGTAAATTAGCCAAGCATTCACAAAAATCTTTTCCAACATTGCACGGAAAACTGTCCAATGCTATTTTTGTAGCTTATGGAGACATTATACTTAGAAACCAGTCAATTATGGTCAATCCACCTATATTCTATCAGTATTCTGATAACTTTTGACTGTGGAACAAGGATTCGTTTTCTCTCTTTTCTACTGCAACGACTTACAATACTCACAACTCATCATGATTACTTGCCAGAGTCATAATACTATTGTCATGCCATTTCAAAATAAAATAAAAAATTATTCTTTTCCAATACTAACATCATAAGTTCCCTCTTTTTTTCCTTTATTTAATCACCAATAAGCAAAAGACATTTTTATGTTCGATTTTTGCAAATTGTACCGGTAACACGAAATCCTACATTCCTCAATTCTGCCAACACAGAATAACTTTTAAAAGGGTTATGAAAGTAGATATATGACATGAATTAGTGTAATATCGAATAATGTTAAGTATATATTCCACTACATTTGAAGGGTTCAGAGCCATAGTGGGCCAAGCGCCATTTATTAAAAACGGAGAAAGGAAGGGTTAAAGTTAATTGAATACCATAATTTAATGAAGATTGATATATCATTTAGTTTTAATGTGTATACTTTATATTACTTGCTATATGTTTCCATTAGATTATGGTAAAAACTTCATTTTAAACCCATGTTTTCTACGGTTTTAGTAAATGGCGCTTGGCCCACTATGGTTCCGAACCCTTCATTTTTTTCCCAAACTTATTTTCTCTTCCGTACTGGAATCATGTGTTTTGTATGTATACAAATAAGAATTTTAACAAAGCACAGAAAATGCACATAAAGTCCAAAGTATAAGCCTAAATTTGATTGGCTTCCCCGTTCTAATCTTTTAGACCTTGTAACCCATTAACGTTTACAATAATTGCATCCAAAACTAAATTTTCTTAAAATATTCCGTAGTTTAATAAGTTTCTGTTCAGCATCTCCATCATTGGACGAAACTTGAAGCATTTATCTGACTTATTTTCTGGAGCTACTACATAACTATTGTCAATAACATGAAGCATTCCCTTCATTTTCCTTAACAGATTTTTGGACATAGCTTCTTGAACTAACTGAAATCCAAAATTCTTAGAGGACGAACAACATAAGTCTTATTGTGGAAGCTGGCGATAGGCTGACAGCATAAGTGAGGAGATTGTTATCAAAGTTAGACAACTCCACTTTTGCAATTTTTACAGGGAAGACGAAAAACTAGATCCTTGGAAACCAATGTCACCGTTATATGTACATTTTTTTAAACATTCTCATGGGTCATAGAAACATTTTTTCAGCCTCCAAATGTGATTAAAATTAACATTCAGTTCGCAATTTAAGTTTAAAAAGTGAAGTTGTCCTTCTCTGGAACTGAGTCATGGAGCTGTCTGTTTTTGAAACCAAACCAAGCATATTTAAAGCGAAATTATCTACTTATTCATCCAATTCTTTTATAACTCAGTTTCAAAGCAAATTTACGTAAAACAGTACTTATTCATCCACAAATCGATTATATAAACAATCAGCCATTTTGGATTCGCGATGCGTGATGGGAAAGGTGGTACGAATGTGGGCTTCTCATCGGCTACTAAAGGAACTGTCCTAATTTGAAACCAAGCCACAGTGGAGTTGTCTACATTGTGATTCTACAGCGCACAATTAAGTGCTATTTTCGCTCTGTTCTGTCCGTTTATGAACATAAACAGTTCCAGAATAGCGTCCAGCATACAAAACTCTATGAGAAACAATCGATATCTCGAAATCGCAAAAAATGGAGTTGTCTAACTTTGATACTATGCTCCGCAAGTATGCATAGAAAAGCCTTAAATTTCTCAAAACTCAAGGCAAAGTCTACTTCATTATATAAACTGAAATCACATATCTACTTAAGACTTCATTTTACAATATGAGTTAGAATGTCATTAGTAAACAATTCTTCGAAAGTTTCAACAACATTAGAGTTTCTAAAATTATCTATTAATTTGAACTTATTCTCAAAAGTCGGAACTCCTCCTGGACCGATCTGAGTATAATTTGGATTCATCTTTCTCTATTTTGGAAACAGATCTTACTGAATTGCATAGCTTGTCCCGCCTCATAATGTGGTAGTTTAGGATGTCCTGACGTTGAAGCAGCTGGAAAATTTGTCGGAATGTCACTCTCATTCTGATCTACATGGAACATCACACACTTGAATTCTTCTGTTATAATGCCATCAAAATTGTCTTCATCGGCTAGCTCACTTACATTATCAGAGGAAGAACAATTATATCTGTATTTTCCACACATTCATTTGTTTCATTTAGTATTTGAACTAAATAGGTTACAGCCTCCTCTATTGTCAAACATTCATCTTTGGAACGAATAAGCCTACTTTTCTTGACGCGATGAGACTAAAATTATGAACGTACTAATAATAAAAATTTATAATTAATTCAGGTACTGGAAAGTATCATATTATAATTTTTCTGTAGTACATGATAATATTTGAAAGGTTCAGAACCATACTGCGCCAAGCGCCATTTACTAAAACCGTAGGACACAAGGGTTAAAATGAAATTATTACCATAATTTAACGATATAGCAAGGAAAATAAAATATACACAGTAAAACTAAATGATGTCAATCTTCATTAAACTATGGCATTCTCTTAATTTTAACCCTAGCTTTCTCCATTTTTAATAAATGACGCTTGGCCCACTATGACTCGGAACCCTTAATTTATGAAAACAAAATGAAAATTTAAGCTTTTTTTCCTCCTGAAATAGCAGTGTTGTCTATTTAACACACATTCAATCAGACCATTATGTAATCAAGTGTTCAACAATAAGAGATAATAAAATGTCGTCGGAAATATCAGTTAGTGGAGCAAACTTAGCAAACCTAAATCATATTCAAAATATATCCTTAAACGGCCAGTGTCCTTATTTGAAGACAGGTGTTTTTGTCAGTATTTTTCTCGTATACACACAACAGCTTTAAAAGAAAATAGTAGTTTCAGATTAGCTTCTTCAAAACAACAATTTGGGTTTCACTTTTTCTACAACCCTAAGTCGGTGAAAATTTAATTTCTACTATAACACTGTAAAACAAGATGGTTAGTAACAGTCCTTTTCTTAGGTATTCATGATTATTTATTTAAATTTTATAGGGTAAAAATTTTCATATCTTGCAGAGACATTCACAAATGTATCTCATACAATATTTCGACCAAACAAATCCAAATGCTACATACATAATTTTTTTAATTCGCTCTCGTCAAATGAGGACAATGGCAGTTAATGGGTTTTAATTTCGAAAAACTTCACCATGTCTAACAAAATAAAACCATTATCCTTTTGGTGAAAAAATATATTATAAACAAATGGAAATTCATAAATAATTAATACATTTATTTCATTTCTTCCCGTAAACAATATTTCATATAATATTTGACAGGAAAACAATTTTAAAAGTAAAAATATGAGATCTAACGTGATTGGTCGACAGAATACCGCAATGCGGTAATTCTAACCCAGAAACTCTGTTCATTGTAGTTATTGATTTTTCACTACATAAAAGTTACCTAAATTAAATTTTATTTAAGTTGTACAGCACGAAAAGAAAAAAGTCTTACAATATTTATTACTTCAAGGAGATGAAGTAGCTATAGGGAAGCTAGATAATTACAGAAGTTTGGTTAGTCACAATTTCACGATATTCTTACTTTTAAGAAATACGTTCAATAAATACGAATGTTGCGTAACGCTTTTATTTAATTGTACACGTTTATATAACTCATAACGTTAAGATATTTATATTCCAAAATATAACTGTCAAAGAAATAATGATGATGATGATGATAATAATAATAATAATAATAATAATAATAATAATAATAATAATGTCATTTTCTACCGTCAAGATTTCGAAGATCTAGACGGCTATATTCTCATTTCTGTAAGAATTACAACCCTTTATTTGAAAGTCACACACACGGTTGCTTTAAATTTATAGTCACTATGAACAACATCACAAGATTCACAGTGAAAATGTGTAACGTAATACATTTTACTTATATTACAAGCATATCTTGTAGTCAAATAAATAAAAACATATTATATGTAAGCTACATATGAAAATACGTACCTGGGTATGTAATAAATACATACACACATACATACAATTCTGTAACTGTAATATATTTTCAATTTTATATATAATCTTATTTTATTTTAGAAATACAGTAGATTCCGCACATAATAGGATCATGTTGGGATCATGCGTTTCGGTTCAATAATGCGGAATTAGATACATATATTGACATGCACTGTATTTGCCCCTCTAAGCTTGATCTTAATATGCAACTATATTGGACCAAAACGTGGAATCCACTGTATATCGATAATGTTTTCTAAAGACACAATAAATTCCATTATACTGTACTGACTGACTGAGACAGAAGTGAAAATCATATGGTGTATGAGTACTAAACAGACGTTAAACACAAAAGTAGGCCTACATTTATGAAGTTAGCGTTATTAGAGGAAGAAATTTTGTTGTGAAATAGACTGGAAATTCCGACATGTAAAGTTTATGTATATTAAAGAAACAGTTATTTCAATTAATTGTAATCCATTTTTGGCGGGACGACTCAGCTGTTTGTATGCATTTAGTATTTATTGCTACATAAAATAAAATGCAAAATAAATACATACTATTGACGTAGCGCATATCCGTTTGAGCAAGCTCGGACATTAGTCTTTTATTTTAGACGTATTACTTATTAATTTTTGTCTAAACATGGAAAAACATCATCTTGAATTTTATAATCACAGGCCAGATTCTAGTATTTAAGCCATACTATGTCTAAATATGATCGGACATTTTTTTCAAAATCATATTCTTGAAATAGAAAAAAATGTAGGGAATTTGGAAGCCCGAAATCAGAATTGTCAATTGTATGTATGTATTTTTAGTCGGTTATTTAGCGACGCTGTATCAACTACGAGGTTATTCAGCGTCGATGAGATTGGTGATAGCGAGATGAGGCCGAGAATTCGTCATAGATTACCTGGCATTTACCGTACGGTTGGGGAAAACCTCGGAAAAAAGCCAACCAGGTAATTAGCCCAAGCATGGATCGAACCCGCGACCGAGCGCAACTTCAGACCGGTAGGCAAACGCCTTAACTGACTGAGCCACGCAGATGGCTCTGTGTCTGTGTGTATAGTAAATTAAAACAACCTGTTAATGGTAGTCAGGTATGATCCACTGTCTCGGGTCTGTCTTAACCTTACATAATGTTTAGACAATCACTAATTTTTAATAAACTAATAATAACAACGTAAGTACCGGCATTAAATTTACTAGTGGTCTTGAAGATAATAGTTACCGAATTATTTTGTGACAGAATTTCGATTACTTAACTAGTAATCGTTACAATTTTAATTCCTCGCCAATATCTGCCTTTGTCTTTTCCTCCAATTTATGCCTTACCTAGTTTTTAAATTTCTATTATTAAGATCGTTACGTAATTTTAAAAATCCTATATTTACTTTAACATTCAAAACCTTCTATCAATCCATAATATCCTTGCGTTTTCAGTCCATGGGGAAATATAGGCTATATGTTTCACAACTTCAGCCCGCACAAGGGACATACGTATCTTTTTCCACGTTTCCTCTCCAGTATTGTAATTCCCATGTACCCAATCTCCATCGTGCCTTGCCAGCTCTCTCCTCTCTTATGTTGGTTATTAGGTATTCTTCCTAGTCTCATATAGTTTTCATATCTTCATAGTTCTTTAATGGTCTGAATTAATTTAACACAAGAAAGTTCTTATCATACATATTCCCAAGTGATACAGTGTTAAAAGTTGTGTAATCAAGATGTATAATTAATTTGAATTTCGACGAAGCTCGTCTTGATTTGTCATCACTTTTTAACTTATGATGATTTACACATTGTGTTGATGTTCGTTGTCCCTATATCCTTTTATAGCCACTTAAGTCGTAGCCTAAAAAAATTGTTTTTAAATTCCCATAGGCAGTAGATTTCAAATAAGAAAATTGTAGAAATGGTAGCCATTTCCTTATAATTGTGTCGTCCTCCATCATAATATATTCTAAAAATGTATCTTTTTTCACTAACGTAGTCCCTATAATACTATCTACCATCATTTCATATCCAGAAGCTAGGTTAGATGCATTCCCAAGGATTCCATGATTTTTTTGCAGAATTTATCTCTAATTATATCAATATAATAACTAAATAAGTTACTACGCTATATTTCTATATTATAAATTATAATATATTCTAAAAACGCTCTATAGATATTGAATAGGTTTCTATTCGGCCATTTGTTTATACATTTGTCATTAGCTTGCAAGCCAGTCTTCCCTTTATTAAAATCAATTTGTAATGTATTCTCCAGTTACACTTACTATCTAATAATATACCTAAATAAGTAAATTTATAAGAGTAGTCAATCGGTATCTTATCCATGAACCATTTCCATTTTTTCTTCTGAAGACTACCATTTTGTCAGAATATTTAACTTTTGACTTTTTCACATTCATTTTTAGTTTCCATACTTTATAATATTTAGACACTTCATCAATTGGAGTTTGTACACTGATAAGCGAAAATGATCCCATCGCATAGCCTGAAATAGATTTATTGACTATAAATGGGCAATGGGTATTTGCGTCGATTATTATCAAATATGTCGATCTAAATATTCAATAGATAAGGACTGCAACATTGTCCAAATAAAATCCAAAAGTTTCCATTAGTTAGTTTTATCCTAAATCCAATATTTTAATGACATATGAGGCGTTCTGAGCTAAAGTGGATGAAGTCCATCAGACGTAGTTTTGAGATCATAGGACTTAAAGTTAACTTCTTCTAGTGGACTATCTAATTTGACTAGCAATAATTGTATTGCTCCATTCTCAAATTCTAAATTTATAAAAGATAAACAATTATGATGTTTATTTATGCAACGCTTTGGTGACTTGATCTACTATGGCTCAGAATATCGTGAACAAATATAATCTGAACCAAAAGTGACTGATGTCATCTACCGGCGAATGCTTGGAATTAAGACTTGATCGATTACTGGTCGCAAAAAATACAACTTCAGATAATCCAAAAATGAATAAAACTGAATTTATGAAAATGTGTGACTTGATCCACTTTAGCTCTGAACAGCTTATATAACTCCAGCAGATCTAAGTAACAAGCTAACAAGAACATAGAATATCATTGCTTTGACATACAACACATGTACTGAGAAGAAAATTGTGAATTCCGACACATTTTCCGCATATGGCTTATGTGATGCCAAGAGTAGCTAGAAATTTCTTCAAAGAAAAAAATTATAACTATATAATAATAATAATAATAATAATAATTATAATAATAATAATAATAATAATATAATTCTTATTATTAAACTTATGATTTTGAATTCTCGTTTTGGTCCAATTATAGGTTTTTTGGATTACAGGTATTCAATCCATTTATAATAAATTATCCTGAGCTTCCGCGATTGATAGGTTTATAAGGATGATAACAACTCTTTAAAATGTTCTCATTACTCAATGTAAGGATAATATGTTCGAATGTCCTTCCAAAAATCCGCCAATATTCTTAGCCCTAAAACTTATTTTCCTTTTCATTTACTTGTCAATATCTTTGACTTTTCTCCAAACCTTAGTCTTTGACGGGTCTTCTAATCATTTTCTTATCAACTAACAACATTAATACGAAGTACGTTCAGTGTAGTATTTCCAAATATCATAGCATGGTACAATTAGAACCGTACATTGTCTATACAACATTGAATTATGGTATTGTTATAATGCAGTACATGATTACCATTCTAGTTTTGATTCATGATCATCAAAATTTGTCTTCAATCTTGCGTACACTACTTTTAACACTTAAATATAAATGATTGATTAAATAGCAAACTTACTAGTGTTAATTATATATAAGCACGTGTTGCTCACAGCTGTTTCGGTGTATACTGTACACCATCATTAGAGCCTACCAGAGTAGGCTTTGATGATAGTGTACAGTATACACAGAAACAGCTGTAAGCCACACGTGCTTTTATAATTAACATAGTAAGTTTGCCATTTAATCAATAATCAAAATTTGGTGTTAAAATCATTAGATACGATTAAATTGATACAATTGAGGCCACCCAGAGTGTTTTAAAAATACAGATCATGTATCAATTTGGTACTGAACATTTCTGTTTAAAGTTTAATGATCATTAAATAAATACGGTACATATATAGAAATAAACGAAAAAAGAAACCTGGAAACACGTAAGGTTAATATAATGTCAGATTTTTCAGGGCACATGAGAAATTTATTGCTAATATTATCAGTAATATTAGTAGTAATTATTGTGGCAATGATGATGATATTGACTATGGAGATAATGATTAAGACTACCGACCAAATACATTTTATAGCACTTTCATTTTCTGTTGTTTCACCCATATTAATACGCAAATGCAATATAAATTATTTTAATACTTAGGCATATGATACAGATATGATTTACCATGTGATATTCGGAAACAAATTAAACTACATTATTTATAGTGAGTGCGCATCTCTTAGCTCATACAATAGATCTTTATGAGCAAAGATACTTTTACATAATTATTCGTAGGAAAAGAATTTGAAACTACAATAGTACAACCATTTATTTCTGAAAAGAATTAAAATCCAAGCAACTTCTTACTACCTAACGCTAAGTCTCGCTTGTTGTATGGTGCAACACAAAATATCTCAGAATATAAATATTCGGCTTTATTTCTTTTAATTTATTTATTGCTTTTTATTTACTTATTCCTTTTCATTTATTTATTTATTTATTTATTTATTCATTTCTCCTTTTCTGTGACACTTCGTGCTATTAACTGCCTTGAATTTGATTCATATTTATAAACTTGTAACAATTTGAAACAGGCAGATTATGAGGTTTGAAGTGAAACATCAAACCTTCAACTCTCACACAATTTACATTAAAAAAAATATTCTTTCAAGAATTGTTTATATCGCAGCCTCTTCAAGAAAATATAACACTCAAATAAAAGATATTGATTTGTATTAAAAAGAAACATACTTCTCGGTGTTTAAAAAAGAGACTTATGCAAATTTAAAGACATTTTAAACCTATCCCAGGAATTTCTGCTTTCATTTTTTTTACAGCTTGATAACGTTGATCTCCCTCAATGGACATTTTTTTTAAGTTTGCCTCTTTCACTATGTGAATAACAAATATGTAACCAAAATTATCAAGACACGAATGTCTATGTTACATATATACACAGACTGAAGAATTGAAAGCATCGTGAATAATATAAAGCGGATAATGAAGGTCTTATCGCGATACCCAATAGCTTAATTGCATTTTAGAAATCAGTGAAAAATAATATTAATTAGACGTAAGTATTACATTAAATATCACGAAATGGAGTTTAAAATAAACAAATACTTGTTATAATATAATACCTGGCATGATGTTGAATTAATTTTATTTTAGACTCTAAGGGCCGTATTCATAGACATTTTTAGCGCAGGCTTTCGGTGGATTATCAGCGTTTTTCGTATTCATAAACCAGTGTTAGCGATAGGATATGATTTGAATTCTGTACTAGTAACCAGTGGATAGCCGGGGCTAGCTTAGTACGCTCGTAGCGCGTGCTGCGAAATGTCTATGAATACCACCCTAAGTCTTCACAACCTATAAGCTGTCCAGAATTGTATCCTCTAAATTAATCAGAATTTATCCCATTATCATATATGTTGTTCTGTTAACTGTCCGAAGACATTTTTGAACCTCATAAATTACACCAACAGGACATCAATCATGAGGTAACCAAGCCAGGATATAATGGGGTAGTGTGGCCAGTTCCTTTCCCCATTCATTGCATACATTGCTGACTAGTAACATATTACACTAATCAGACTTCACATGTATTCAAACAATTGTTCTTCCTCTGACACATATCGTGAAGTGAGATGTACTGTCTGATAATAATCGATGTATCATTTATATAAAATTTATATTCAGTATGGGACGTAGAAATGCATACCATTACCATTGCAAAGAAAAATAACTAATACTTTAAACACAGTATTTTTTTTCTTAAGTTTTGCTACACTGTACAGAAATATATGAAATACAAAATTATTTGATTCTTCTAAACTTATTTTATATATTTCTCTATATAACTACTTCTTCATATCAGTGCTGTAAATTCGATATTACAATATCAAATACTAGAAAACTTAAGGGCACTATTATGTGAATGCATGATAAATTCATTGTGAAATTATTATTTAACACTGTAAATTCTCTACAATTTGTGGATAATTTGATGTAACTTCTACAGCTTCACATTGAATGATTTACTAACATTTTGTGGCGTAAAATGTACCCTTTGCCCACTTATTTTTAAGCCCTGTAACATACTTTGTAAAAGAAATATATTTAAATTTGCATGTAGTCTTCGTGCACACACCTCAAAAACAAGTCATGTAATAAAACTAACATTTTAAGTAGAATTTCAGAGTTATGTACATCAACATTAGTCTATTTGTGAGAATTTGAATTATTTTTACAAAATTATAAATTTAAATTGTATTGAGTTTTAACTACTTAATTTTTTACAACATACGTGATGAATTACATGCAGTCATAACAGTTTACTTTACAGAATATATTACAACTACCAATGAAAGATAACGCTCCTTATAGCCTATATTTTTCTGTTGTGTGCATTCATAATCAAATAAGTTGAACCTATTTTCTTCGTATAGTATCTATGTCACAGTAAGTAAAGTTGAAACTATAACAATGAGTAAAGATAAAAGTATGTCTCACACATTGAAGTATAGCTAAATTATGCATAATAAAACTGCAAAAATTTGCAAAAATTTATTTGTACCTACAATGTTTTTTTATCAGTAGTTTAAATTGGCCAAATTTTTAATGATTTCTCTTTGTGTTTATGTATAAGTGCTGTAAATAAACAAATAATTTCAAATGACACATACTCCTTCTTGCTTAAATATAGGTATATTCTTTCATCAATTTTTTATTTTTATTTTATGGTCAAAATTTGTGTAGAAATTACGTAATGAACTTTGAAGAGATATAATTGCATACATAATATTCCTTATACTACTTACATTTTATTTCTTATTTATAGAACTGTTTTGATGTCTAATGTTTTTTAGTTATACTATATAGTAATATATTTGATTAAGTATAGCGAATGACAAAAACTTGCAATCAATTATAATAAGTGACATCTATAAATTTCTGCCTGATCACTTCTAATAACCATTTTATTTCCATTAACGTTTCTGTATTGCAATATATAATACGATAAATCGGAAATATTAAATATGGCAAACTATTTAGAAATACTGTAGCGCTTATGAACAATCTATCATTTAGTATGATTGATGATAAATATTGAATTTGTATTTCCCATCAACAACTGGAATATTAATTATATAACAAATCTCTTTCATATTTTTATTTAAAATTCTGCAAATCTATGCTTAATAAAGCATAATGATATCAAAATTTTGTGCATGTGTTACTGAGAGGTTTTCTTTAGTTATAATGTACATAAATTGAACTTGACTCCACTTATTTAAAAAAATTCCTTGTTTGTTATTGAGTTATTTTACGACGCTGTATCAACATCTCAGGTTATTTAGCGTCTGAATGAAATGAAGGTGATAATGCCAGTGAAATGAGTCCGGGGTCTAGCACCGAAAGTTACCCAGCAAAATTCCTTGTTACAACACGTGTATAAATAGATACTGTGTAACGTTTTCCTTTGAATACTTCTGTTTAATGACAAAGTTAATTACTAAACAGGCTTATTTATATAAAAAAAACTATTCATATACAGTATATCGTAAAGATACTTCCATTTGACTTCCTTGAGGAGGGTGTTCTTACAAATAGACCTAATTCATTATATAGGCCTATATTTGTTCTAATTTAAAGTGCAATAAATTATTTAGTGCACGATTTACTGTAATGTGTGGACGAAAATTACTACATAAGTGGCATAAACCCCATTTGATTATAAAGAAGTGTAATTAGTAAAACTCATATGCAAGATTTCTCGAAAACCAGCACGTAAACAGAATTTTTACTTAGAATTTCTAATATTTTCTAAGAATTTAAGAAACATTCAGAGAAACAAATGAAAAATACGTATAACATAAAAATCGGATGGGAAAATTTCCACAGAATATTAATTATATTTCACCACATATAATCAATAAAAATCTATTTATTAAAATATTTTTAAATTATTTATTACACCAAGGCAATCGATACAAATGTATTGAGCAAAGGAAATTAATATGTTATATAACACGAATAGGAAATCAATACAAGCATATTGATTAAACGCAACAAATTATAAACTTGTTACATTGGGAAACCCACAAAAGTATTGACGAAAAGGACATCATTACGTAAGTCTAACAAATGAACAAAGAATAAAATCTATAGACCAAAAGATACTAATTACGTAATTCTTATAAAGGAAAATCCACAAAAGTATTGATAAAATGAACAGCATTATATAAGCAACGCAACGAAGCAATGAATAAGATGTATTGATCGTAAAGAATTATGGGTTTTTCGTAACACTGCTCTCTTTTTAAACAAAAATTGGAAAATACAGTTCAAAAGTTAATCACTAGATGGCGGTAGTTATATCAAAACGAAATATATTTTAGAGTTTACATTACCTATATCCCTATTCACTGAGCCATCTTGTTTTAACTGATAATTTAATTTTATTAAATGGAACTTCATATGATGTTATATATTCTACTGATTTTCTTGGAATCACATGCTATTAGTAATGAAATCACTTCAGTGATTCGTTTGAGCGACATACTTGGTAGATAATTTTTATACTATCGTACTCTACGAGTAAAGAAATCAATGTATAACTTTAATCTATGTCAGACCAAAAATAGTAATTTATAATGAAGAGAAGACGGGAATTAATATGATTTTGAATACGAAAATCAATTGTAACTTTCTAATGTCCACTTAAAAATTATATACTTTTAAATGAAGAGAACATAGGAATTATTCTTTTGTCTAGGAAAATCAACTGTAACATTTTAACATCCACATTAAAACAAAAATAATTTTTAATGAAAAGTATAAAGGAATCACTGTTTTCACGAAGAAAATCAATTGTAACGTTTTAATATCCACGTTAATAACAGTATTTTCTATATAGAGGGAAGATAGGAATTATGTTTTGCCTTTAATATTTTTAAATGAGAAGTAGATAGAATTATTGTTTTGACTAAGAAAATGAAGTAACTTTTTTAAATTCAACGTTAAAATAGGTTTTTTTTTTTTAATGAAGAGAAGACAGGAATTTTTGTTTTGCCTAGGAAAATCAACTAACATTTTAACATCCAAATTAAAACAAAAATATTATTTTAATGAGGAGTAGATAGAAATAATCATTGTTTTGACTAAGAAAATCAGTTGTAACTACTTAACATGCATATTAAAACTATCATATTTTAAATGAAGAGTAGATATGCATTATTGTTTTGACTAGAAAAATCAATTGTAACTTTTTAATATCCACGTTAAACCATAAATAATATTTAGTTAGTGGTTAGAGCGTTTGATACGTAGAACCAAGGACCCAGGTTCGATCCCCGGCGCCGGAACGAATTTTTCTTCTCTAATAACAAATAATATTGTTTTAATGAAAAGGAGATAGGAATTATTGCTGTATACCTTTCTCAGAGATATTTTTATTTCGGTAGATATCTTACAAAATATTTCAGTAATGGAAGAGTGACCTCTTTAATAAAGAAATTATCAAAATTACATTTACCTGTATGTATTATATTTCAGCTTATTACAATCATTAAAAATTGGAAACTATCATTTATTTGCAGTTCTATAAGACTATTACGTATGATTTTGTTGAAATTTATTTCGGTAGATATCTTACAAAATATTTCAGTAATGGAAGAGTGACCTCTTTAATAAAGAAATTATCAAAATTACATTTACCTGTATGTATTATATTTCAGCTTATTACAATCATTAAAAATTGGAAACTATCATTTATTTGCAGTTCTATAAGACTATTACGTATGATTTTGTTGAAATTATCACACAAAAGGTAACACCTACGTTTAGCCATGATAAAGGTATTGACTAATTAATTATAAAAATTACTGTAGAAATTTTACAGAACTAGTTAATTATAAAAATTACTGTAGAAATTTTACAGAACTAATTAATTATAAAAATTACTGTAGAAATTTTACAGAAATTACAGACTTGACGAAGGCCACACGTAGTGAAATGTTTCAAAAAGAGTTCTCCTTGAAGTGTATCCAGTCACAGATGGCAGTGGAAATGTTAAATATGCAAAACTAGACCAATGTCAATAATGTACACATGAACAGAATAAATATATTTTCAAATGGAAAAGAGGCATCATTAACGGAGTGGTTATATATCGTTTTCATTCCTTTGTGTGTAACTTATCCTATGGTTCAGTATACGAAATTCATTAGCACTGCTGCAGGACTGATCGAAAAATCTAAACTATCAGCAAGAAAACGGGAATATTTTGACAAAGCTACTGCAACAAACTGTAGTCGGAATAAACCAAGATTTTATCTTGCGCAACCGACGTGAAAAGACTACACACTAACCACTCCATTAGTAATGAGCCGTTTTTAATTTGAAAAATTGTGCGCATTATTGACATTGGCTCAAATTTATATAATTTCACGTTTTCATTTCCATCTTTGACTTTTTCAAATTTCAAGAATGTTTGCTACTACGTCTGTTTTTGATCATATGTAATTGTTATGATATTTTTCAGTAATCTTTACAATTAATTATTCATTACATTCATCATGGCTTAGTCTAGATTGTTCATGCGGTTTTTTTCTTTCTTGTCTGTAACTTCATTTTTTGCTCAGCTTAAACTTATTTCTTCATTCACGTCAGACGTCTAGTTTCATTGTCGTTTTAGAATGTAGTTCGCTGAGTAATTTCGTTATACGCAAATCTCGAATTCGGCTTAATTTCGTATTTTCCGTAGTTTTTAAAATTATATTATTTTATTATTCATTAAAGCCACTAAAAATGATAAATAAAAATATAAACTTAAACTTACCAAATTACACGTTTTTCATTTTTTTACGTGGAATGTAAAGAACAACGAATCAAAAATCACTATACCGAACTAGCTAATATCTGCAATATAGTATCATTAAAAATAAGTAATACAAGCTTAACCTTGAAGTGTTTTGAATAAAAATGTACTATACTAACACATTGCCTTATTTCATTACGGAGTTCAATGGAAAAGATGTCATTGTACTCTTATTGTAATGTTACGGTTATGTTGTGTGTGCCAAATTTTTGTTATTAATACAAATTTGAATACTTCATTTCACTTACGCAATAATCTCTATTTTTATACAATTTTTGGTATAAATTTAATATTTGAGGTGCCTAATAATAATACAATTTTATTAAGTCTTTCGATCGGTGAAAATGACGAAAAAAACATTCAAAAACGGATATTTTGTTCTTAACCCTAAAAATTAAATAATGTTTCAGTTCTCTAAATCTGTGCCTATTTCGGCCCTACGACAATTTAAAACCCCTCAGGATGAATTTAAACGAAATGGCGCTTTAAAGTGACACGGCTGTCATTTGACAGACTTTGTTCTTCATTCTAAATATTTTTCCTTTTTATTCAGTTCATATTTCGCGCTGTTATGTACGCGAAAAATGTATGTGGGAGACTTGTATACAAAGGAAGGATATCGATAGTATATATCATATACATGCTATACTCTGATACTCGTTTTCTCGATTTTCCAATTTTCATCATTTTGTAATATTAGAAATTCTCTAATGAATGCAGGTTTTCTCCACTCTCAGTGGAAGTTTGCACAGACGTCCACAAAAGCATGTGAAGTAAACTGACATATGTGTTTACTTCTGATATTCAAAGTATTCAAATTATCATGTGTTAAAAATGTGAAAAGTTAAAAAAATTAAAAAATGAGCAACTAATAAGGTAAATTTTTGTTTCTCAAAAAGTAATTGAAAAAATATCAAACGTATGTGTCATATTTTACATACATCCATCAGGGATAAATTAAACATAAATTGAAAGAAACATTATGTAAACTTTGAAAATTGGGACAATTACAATTCAGTATTTAAAAAGAACAAAAAATTAATTATAAGTAAACTAATTCGAATATCAAAGTGCAAATTTGTGTATTGCATATTGTAAGAAATATGTATTGAAAGTTTCAGATTAATTTGTGTAAAAATGTATAAGTTAGAAATTTCACAGTACCAAAGACTTAATCTTCATATCTGGCATAAAACTGACACAACTACAACATTATGAACAAATGTTCTCTGATTAAATTGCAAACTTCATTACCGTGCTAATATTTAGAATTTTCCTTCCTTGACTAATTTCAAAGTCTTGTGCTTTATTTTCCAAAGCCTAGTGTAGATTCCGCGCTATCTTCCCGTTTCTTCAAATGTTCTCTTACAGTGATATGGCCCATCTTAAATCACTAACCCATCCTGGTCACGTATCCATAATTGTGTTAAGTCCTAACAAAGGATGATACACTTGTGGTTTTGATTTTTTGGTTACTCTCTTTTATTTTATCAATAAATATATATATATATATATATATATATATATACTCAGAATAAGTTAATATTAGTCCAAATAAACGAATAAAGTACAAAAGTAAAATTCTTTAACTGTAGAGGCTAAAATCTTTCTTAAATATTCTCAAGATAAATAGAAAATTAACTGGATAAATTTAAGCACCTCACAGGTTCGTTGAAATAAATGTTGTTTTTAAAGATTCAGAACACATCTGATTTAAAGATTTTACAAACAATTTACTTATCTATTCCAACCCTAATAATTAGATGCAAGGTCTAAAAAATGAAAAAAAATACAAACACCCGAAAAGAGATTATTAAAATCGTTCGCAAGATAATATTAAGCACATGAAAAATGAGAGAGTCTATCAAAATTGAACATAGAAAATGATATTAACAAAATCAGTACCTACTGTTATAAATAGAGGGGCCATGCAATTACTGTATCTTGAATCTAACCAGACTACCGTATTACGAACTACTGAAAAAGAATCAGTGGGAAAAGGTACAGGGGAAGCCCCAAAATGTCTGGCGAAAGCGGACTTCACATTAACATCTCATGAACTAGTGAACATAAAATAGGCCAAACACTCTAACTCATAACGATAGATGATGATGATGATGATGATGTATTATTGAGTTACAGTATACAAATTTTAGTTTTCTAACAGCATTTGCAAATTTGTACTTTATTTTTCCGTTCGGGTGCGTGATAGTCTTATGGCCGGTTTCACTAAGCTTCAATAAATCAATCCAAATGAAACATTAACCAGTGAACATTAAAATATTTAACAATTCACTAAAATGCGAGCTGTTCACCAACAACATTTTTTTAACATTTAATGAACAGTAAATAATGCTTCATTATGTATGAATAAGTGTGTTCAATGAATTTTTCGTAACTATATCACAACATTTTTATGAAATCACTGCCTACTATATCGCAGATCGTTTACCTGCTGTATCATTCGCATGAGGGCCAAGAATGAAGCAACACTGTTACAAAATATAGAAAATGAGGAAAAAGTATATAGTGTATTATTATTATTATTATTATTATTATTATTATTATTATTATTATTTTCGCCATAATTATAGCTCTTGTAATTATTGCATTCCTGTTTCCAGTTATCACCTCATTTGAGGGAAGATGAAATAATTAAGGCTGTTTAAAAAAAAAACTGAGAACGGAAACGACAATGAGAACGAGAACGGAAATATTATTAAATGTATTTAAATGTGAGCATTCATAATTAACGAGAAGTTTACCGAAGCCCGGGAACGGAAAGGTGAAAATTAATTGTGAATGCTCACATTTAAATACATTTATTTTAACAATATTTCCGTCCTCGTTCTTGTTGTCGTTTCCGTTCCCACTTTATTGTGAACCAGCCTTTATACAATAACATTAATTTAGGTATATAGATAATATTCTTGAAACCTATTATCCAGAATGAAAAAATTAAAGACTTATGAATTTACTGTGCTGTGAAGTATAGTTGCAGAGCTGAAAGAAAGTAGAAACTTGATATCTAATATGCTGTGCTAAATAACTATTTTTCAAGATAGACGTTCAATGTGTGCGTAAATTTAATTATAATAAATTGAAGTTAATATACCAATTAAGTTTTGTTATGTTTGAATGTAGGCCAACATTGTGTATTAATTTAGCCTACTAATATTTATAGGTATATAGTTATAATAACCATTTTCATATGTTAAAATAAAAGAATAAGTTGTATATTATCTAGATGACTAAGCTTTGTATGAGCCGTTCTGATAATGCTGTAACCTATATCAGTTTATACTAAAATTTGGAGTACCACGACCTTCGTGACTTAGCAGCTTTCGTGAAATTTTGTGTCATTCAAATTTTCAAAATCATATTTTTCTTCGATCCGTTCTATTAAAGTTTCCAAAAGGGTGTTAAAATCTGACATGGAAGAAATACCAGTGTGTTTGAAAGCATTCATTTCCTTGCATGAGATCTCTTGCAAGCTCGTTCAGGTACTACAGAACTCTCTCAAGTCTACAGGTATGCCATCTAAAGATCAACGAGGCAAACATCATAATCATCACAACAAAAAATCTGATAAAGTCTTCGAAAGTGTGCTCAACCACATTAAATCATTATGGTCAGTCAAAAAGTGATCGAATATACTCGTATCTTACCGACAGTCAAAACATTAAAAAAATGTATGAAAATGTGTCATAATAATAATAATAATAATAATAATAATAATAATAATAATAATAATAATAATAGTAACAATAATAATAATGATAATAATATTGAACTGCCCCCCATTGAAGGTAGCCCTTACGGACTCAGTATATCCTCAAAAACATTAATATAATATGCAAACATAGATATTAAATTTTAAAGAAGGGAAACAAAGAAAAGGGCGTGAAAAATTACAATTGCTATTAATGTGGCATCATGTGATTAATTAGGATTTGGCAGGATTTTCAACACCAGATTTAACATATCATTTGGATATCCACACTGTGACATTTGCAATACTCATATATGTGACAAGTTTCAGGCTAATTCAAATTTATGAAAATAAACTCTATAATAACATTGTATTTTTTCTTCCTGTACGTGAACGTGAAAAACAAGTCATATATGAGCCTTGTTGTCAGCATCTTGGAGCACAATACCACATTACACATTGGACAGTTTTTGGGCTCATGTTCGGTGCCCGTGGCACGATCCCACGTGAAACTTTAAATCAACTTAAACAATATAAAATTTCTGATGCAACGATTGATGCCATAGGCTCTCACGTGTTAAAATCATCCTTAGCTATAATTAGTAATCATTTGTACCCAACAAAATTTTTATTGTAAATGATTTCCTACGTTTTCTTATCTTAATGTTTTTTTTCTTTTTCTTTCCAAGTGTCACAAAATTGTTTTGTTTACTTATTATTCTTTATGAATTGATTAGTAGGCCGATCTATCGAACCCTTATTTAGGGCGGCTTTTGTTTCTACAAATTATCTCTCGAATACACTGTATTCGCTTTGTTTCTGTGTTTACGGCTAGGTCCGGTCTGCCTTCTAAGCTTCATACGACAAAGGTATCTGACGCTGAATGTTCCGGCAACTCTATTCATCCTTTTTGCCGTGTACAGTTCATTTATATCCTCTCTACTGCAGTCCCCAACTATATATTTGCCCGTTCTATTCTAGTTTCCAACCTAAGATTTTTCCCGTCTACTCTCTGGAGAGTAGTTTCCAGTTTCCATACTTAGTTCTATCAGATCTCTTTGTTTCCAATCTTAGTTCTATCCGTTTCTTCCAGTTTCTAAATTTAATTCTTTGCGTTACAATTTCTCATTCTCAATTCTGTTCATTTTACTCCAGTCTGAAACTTTGTGTTCGTCCTACTCCATTTTATAACCTTACTTCTGTCTGCCATACTTCCATATTGATTGTGGTTATTCTTCTCCAGAAAATTTTCCAACTTTAGTTCTTTCTTCTTCTCTATACAATTCATCCTTAAAACTGTATTTATGAGAGATTTGTGGTCTTTGCCCTGAATTTCATACAATGAGTCGATTGCTTAAAATTCGCTATAAGTAAGTTTCTTCTAAATCTAAAGGCCTACTGGCCTTAAAAACCCAAATACCACAAAAACATATAATAGAAAAAAAGATAATTTTCATTAGTTTGATTAATATCTTTTAAAGGCTTTAAGTTAATTTTAAACTAATATCCTTCAAAGCTATAAATAAAGATTAAATTTCTTTAAGCCTTAGCAACCAATTTACTCTTCCACATTAAATAAATAAATAAATTATTATTATTATTATTATTATTATTATTATTATTATTATTATTATTATTAAATTGCAAAAAAAAAGGAAAAAAAGCCTTTTTATGTAATATTTATAAAAAGTTGCAACAATCCTACAACATTGCTATTAAGTATAAACAGACTAACAACATAATTTTGTCTTAGTTAATGTTTTTAGATATTGCTAGAAGTATTGATTTTTGTTTTTTTTTTTATTTTTCTTTTTTAATCTAGATTAAAATTCCAAGTTCCTTGTTTATGTTAATTAGTTAGGATGCAATTAATTATGTGTGACTGCAACCTGTGTATATTTTTGTGTGGCTTTACTTTGTTTATAGTGTTTTTTTTTTCTCTCTCACTCTCTTTATTTCTTGTGTAGCTTTATTTTGTATATATGTATTTTTTCTGTTTATTTCTATTATTGTATTTGTATTCCTGGTGTTGTGGAAGAGAAGAGTAAATAAATAAAAAAATAAAAAAATAAATAAACAAATAAATAGATAATTTTTACAAAATACAAAGATTTTCCAAAACATTTTTACCGTTATGAAATAAACCAAAATAAGTTACATTTAATATCAACGCATGTATAAAATAAATATAATTTATTTTCAATAACTTTGTACATCCAGATCTATTCAATTCTCACAATTAATTGTGAGGATGTGAATCGAGACTACATTAGGGAAGGGTCTTTGATGATATGACTCTTAAAATTTAGTTTAAGCAATAAGCATTACGAAACTAGTTCATAAGAACAAATATAGATTTTTGTTTTCTTTGTACAAATTTAAGCCACATCCATTATATTCTGACTTAAATACACCACTCTTGAAATATAGATATAAACTATATACATATACACGTATAAATAGTTTCGCCGAGATGTTAATCTTCATATCAATGATTTAGAAGTGATATCCCTATCTGTAAATTTGCAGTTGAACCAAAAAATAATTTCAAAAATTAATTTTTCTTTAATGACACAAACTATTTATGTATGTTCCAACTTTGCAAGATCATCTACTCGAAGAAAAAAAATTATAAATCGTCCAATTTTGTGAACATAATAATAATATTAATAATAATAATAATAATAATAATAATAATAATAATAATAATAATTTATTTATTTTTATTTTTATTTTATATTTATATTTAATGTGCTGTACAACAGCCAGTGGGCAATTACATTTCAACACAAATATAACAAAAACATAATACAAAAATAATTATTACATATAAATACAATTACAATTAATTATAATAATGACTATGAATGGATAAATAAGAATACTATGAGACAATGATAATTGAGTATAATGCCTAAAAGAATACATAAATGATAAATCGTTGCCAAGAGAAAACTAAGTCTATACATTGAAGGGATCGAATTCGCAGCCATGCATGCTGACATTTTTAATGCATCTGGAGACTGGTGAAAGAAATTTCGAATTTCTAATATTGAAAAGTTTGTGGGCTCTCATATCTTTTGTTGGAATACGTAAGGTAATATTGTTTAAGAAAGAGTCACAGGATATATCACCTTTGAGGACTTTACAAAAGAACAGATAATCTAGCTCATGGCGTCTAACATATAGATTTTGACAATTAAAATATTCAAATTTTCTCTCATAACTATACCCGGAATTAATGGGCAGAAATCTGAATGAACATAAGGATATAAATTTTCTTTGTATATTTTCTAATTTAGCCGAGTCCGTAGTTGTAATCGAGTTCCAAACTACAGATGCATATTCGAGTTTCGATCGCACCAATGTATAGTAAAGCATTAAAAGAGAATCGGGCGTGGAAAGAGAATAAGTTATTGACCGTATTATTCCTAGCATTCTGATTGCGTGATTGTAAATGTAATCAACGTGACTATGAAAATACAATTTACTGTCAAAGAATATTCCCAAATCTTTTACGCAATCCGTTCTGTTAATTAGAACATTATTTAGATAATAATTAAATTTCAGTGAAGAAGTTTTTCTAGAAAAGGTTATTACATTAGCTTTGGATACGTTAATTTTCATACCATTGTCTTCCGACCATTTAGCGACTGAATTAATGTCACATTGAAGTGATAATAATAATAATAATAATAATAGTAATAATAATAACAATAATAATAATAATAATAATAATAATAATAATAATAATATACCTCTGATTGAGGTTCTGACATATATATATATATATATATATATATATATATATATATATATTATCAGACAGTACATCTCACTTGACGATGTCAGCGGAAAAACAATTGTTTGTATGCATCTGAAGTCTGATTAGTGGAAAATGTATCTAATCGGCGATGTATGCATTGAGCGGAAAAGGAACTGATCACCCTACTCCATTATCTCCTGGCCTAGTTGCCTTATAAGTGATGCCTTATTGATGTTATTTATGAGGTTCAAACCTGTCTTCGGACAGTTAACTAATCAATAATAATAATAATAATAATAATAATAATAATAATAATAATAATAATAATAATAATAATAATAATAATAATAATAATCTCTACTAATAATAAATCTGTAGCCGAAATTTTTCTGGTAATTTTCGATTTTACAAAAATAATTGGTCCTAACATATATAATTAACCACCCTGAAACCGAAAATCGCTTTTTTGAAATTTTTGTTTGTATGTCTGTCTGTCTGTCTGTCTGTATGTTTGTTACCTTATCACGCGATAATGGTTAAACGGATTTCGATGAAAATTGGAATATAAATTAAGTTCGTTGTAACTTAGATTATAGGCTATATGGCATTCAAAATACATTATTTAAAAGGGGGGGTTATAAGGGGGCCTGAATTAAATACATCGAAATATCTCGCTTATTATTGATTTTTAGGAAAAATGTTACATAACAAAACGTGCTTTAAAAATGATTGCTGATAAGTTTTATTCTTTGAAAAATTTTGATAGGACTAATATTTAATGAGATAAATGAGTTTCAAAATTAAAATAACAGCCATCTAAGGCGGTGTAATGGAATAAACAAATGAATTCGTCTATAAGGGGCCTTGGTCAACAACAATCGAAAGCTATGAATCATAGCCTACAGAGAATGTTTCTGTGTTTGTATGAAGTAATATCGGAAGCTAAATTAACCGATTTGTGTAAATAATTACTATTTCACCATTGGAAAGTGTAGTTTCTCTATATGGATATAATGCTATAATATTATTACAGTAACTTCGGAGTGAATTGAGGACAGGTAAGATTAAAATAACTTCTTATGCACAAATAACTTGATAGGCTATTCTGTGTATTTGTTTCCTGTATTTCTTATAATAATGTTTATCTCAGAGAATTAACGAACCACAAGAGTGTATTGATTTAGTATGCAGTAATAATATGTTAGCTTAGCATTCCATTATTTTATAATCCAAATTTTAACTATGCTCAATTGAATCGTGTTAAAATACATATGCATTAAATGCAATGCAAAAAATTGGGTAATGAGCCAAGAAAATTATGTTGCGCTGTTGTAAAATAAAATTTGTTCCTCCTGAGATTCAAGAGCCCCATAAATTAAAACTTACTTATCGGTGTAAATCCGTTATGAACACATTTTTAATATAATATAATATAATATAATATAATATAATATAATATAATATAATATAATATAATATAATATAATATAATATAATATAATATAATATAATATAATATAATACAATATTATTTAAGTTATTTGAAGTGTTCAGAACCATAGTGGCCCAAGCGCCATTTACTGAATACGTAGAAAACAAGGGTTAAAATTAAGTTATTATCATAATTCAATGGAAACATATAGCAAGTAAAATAAAGTATACACATTAAATCTAAATGATATGTCAGTCTTCATTAAAGTATGGATGCATGTAATAAAAATTAAGAAACATCTTAAACTAATTGTCATTGCACCAAATGAGTGGTCTCTGGACCAAAATGATCGCATTTTAATTATTTAAATACAAGTTAAAAATAAAGTAACATATTAAACAATTTATCCTTCTATCAAACACGAATCTTCCCTGGATCAAATGTCCTATTTTAATTATGTAATTACTTTATATTTATTTCTAACGGGTGCAGCGGAGCGCACGGGTACGGCTAGTAATAATAATAATAATAATAATAATAATAATAATAATAATATAATAATAATAATAATGTAGTTTTTCTAAATAATAACGTAGATAAAATAAATGATCATTTTTGTAAATACAAAGAATCATTTCTTAGCCACCGATATATTAAGCTTATGAGAGTTTTAGCAATATAATATATGCCGTCTTGTTTCTAGGACGAAGTGTCCTGGTCAAATCAAGATATAATAGAATATTCTTTCTTGAGATATTTACAAATATGTTTGTGGTGTATAATCCATAACGTGAAACACTGTTACTCGGACGAAACTACCGACCACTGTACTTAATACAGAAAACAAAGCATGCAATTAAAAAAAACACTTTTGAGTTTTAGGAATGTGAAAGAAGAGCAATACTATTAAATATTATGATTAATGTTTTGGAAGAAATGTTATGTTCCTATTTTGTGCTCATTTAAATATTTCAATTATATACTATACAGATATGTCGCATAATACTGTATTGTCAATGTCATACCATATGTCCACTAAGGAGACATAATAGCCTACAGCACTGCATGAGCAATATACTGGTATAAAAGTTTATTTCCGAATTCGGTTTAAAAAATATCGACTTAAAACTGTCCGTAACCAGCACCAACTGAGCCAAACAACCGCCTGCTTATCTTAAATCAGTTGATTAATTCATTCTTTTACATGGCGGAAACAAAGGATTACTTTGTTTATCGTAATTTTTAAGCTTTATTGTCATATCAAGAGAAGTAAGAAGGCATACAAACTCATTTTTTCTGTGTCCATGAAAATAATTGTTTACTGTTATGAGAAATTTCTTTAGTGAGAAATAACGTAATATTGGGCTGTTTCTTCGTAGTTGATTGATATGGGTACGATTAAATTAATTTGTGATGCTAAAGATTACTGTTACTGCAGGGCTTAAAATTACTAAGAACTGTAATGAATTAGAATTTAGGGCAAGCTTTGTATTCTTGCCAGCATTACTTAATTGATACTTATTCAGTAATTCCAGTAAACCGAGATTTTATCAGAGAATTAACAAACTTAACCATATTGTCTTTCTATTCTTTCTTGTTGATCAGAAAAAGAACTCCAGTAATCATTACACATTTTATTCCAATTTATATTAAGTAATAGTTCGAAAGGAAATTTGAAAGTCAAATGATAGTGGAATACGAAACAATAGTGAAAATAAAAGAATTTCCAGTAATTGTTTATGCCGCAAAATTTCAAATGATTTTAATTGATTCAGAAATGAAATGTAGCTAGATTCAAAATATATTTGAGCTCTCTACTGATTATTCGTAAATTTGGTGGTTGATAAACGTCTTCTATATTCATGTAATGGTATGGAGGAGATCAACACAATTACCCTCCTGGTTTTATGTTGTATAAACTTGATAAACCTCTTCTATCAATAGAAATAGGGGTTAATAATCATGTAACACGTATGGGCGAATCCATAAATGCATATAGAGTGTTAGTTGGGAGGCGGGAGGGAAAAAGACCTTTGGGGAGGCCGAGACGTTGATGGGAGGATAATATTAAAATGGATTTGAGGGAGGTGGGATATGATGATAGAGACTGGATTAATCTTGTACGGGATAGGGACCGATGGCGGGCTTATGTGAGGGCGGCAATGAACCTGTGGGTTTCTTAAAAGTCATTTGTATGTAATTAATTAAATAAGTAAGTAATACCGGTACCATAAAATAAGTGAACAGAGTGTCATACAAATATAACATGAGTTTCATACATATATTTACTTATTTATTTATTTCTTTAATTATTTATTTATTTATTTCATACTACTTTTTTTAATTTATATTATATTAACAGAGAGTGGCAATTCTTGTATTAAGTTCATAAAATCAAACAAGATAAAAAACAAGATAATAACATCAAGTGCTTATAGATAACATAATATATGAACAAAATTGATGAATAGTATTGTCTAAATAACACATTATTATTAATCTAAGTATGTATCTATCAATGCACTGTATTTTAACATAGCTATTTGATATGACCATTATTTTGCACACACGAGTAGCAATAATTTAACTTATACAAACGAATGTAATTATATTATAGATCAAATTAGGTATTATGATAAACATAAATTGCCAAAACTGTATTCGAAGATGCCATACCAGTTGATACAAGTATTATATTGATACTTAACATGTAAAATATTACGTGTTAATGTAATTGAAATTGATGTCATAAGATTGAAAATAAACCTTTTATATGTTTCATTATTAGATTTATCTGAAACAAAAAACATGAATTGTAACAAAATGAAACAATGCTGTTACAATATAAAGAGTACCAGTGGAAATAAGGGAAAGAAGTCGAATTGACTTGGCTGGTTGGAGCAGTAATGCAGTTTAGAAATTTAAAAGAAGGCTAGTAGTGGTTGGACAGAAGGGAATGACATTTTCTCAATAGAAGACGGTGATAGCCATGATGAAACCGAACACAATAAAAATAATATAAATTGACAAAAATATATAATCCAGTCGGAGAAACAAGTAAAATTCTGTCCTATCTAGTTAAGTGCATGTTTAGAGAAGATAGAGAAAATTCATGCTGTATAAAATTAAAAATGAAATGATAAAAAAAATTAAGGAAGGAAAAGAATATCCGAATATTTTAGGTGTTATTTAATATAGCAATTTTTTGTACACGTTAAAAATGTCTGAAGCAATAATTTCTACGTTAATAATACAGTATAATGAGTACCAGTGGAAATAAGGGAAAGAAGTCGAAATGACTTGATTGGTTAGAGTAATAATATGGTCCAGAAATTTAAAATAAAACTAGTGATTGGACATAGGCGAATAAAATTTTGGCAATGGAAGACGGCGATAGCCATTATGAAATCGAATATAATAAAAAATAAATAGATATACAAATAGACAAATAAATAAGAAAATAAATAATAAATAAATAAGGTTGAACAGTGAAATTACGTCTGGAAAGTAGAAAAGAATAAGGAGTGTACAGAAAATAAAAATATATTTATTATGAAAGCATTAGGATACTTCAAGAAATTTTTCCATTTTTTAAATTGATAGTTTAACATTCTCTCTCAATTTACCTTTAACCCAACAGATGATGGCATATGGAGCCAATATTTTGTCTGGAAGGATATTTTCCTATGTAATCGACCTCGGTGGTCTAATGGATGTCGTAGTGGCTATTGGATGAAAGGTTCGAAAGTTCAAATCCAGCTAAGATAATCCCTAAAAAGGCTGCCTCCGAGAGGAAGTAAATTGTGGTTCTCGTGTCGTAAATGTACGTTCCGTAAAAAATCTTTCCCATGAAGAAGGTTCTATGCAAAATTCGACGCTCATTTGTCGCCCACTTTGAATTTGGCTTGGAATGATCCTTGTATTCGAAAGCACCAGTAACTGCAATACTACTATGCCAGTGCTAATGTTATAAGTGTTAATACTACTGCTATAATGTCAGTTGAGAAGAATGGACTCCTTCATATTACATGATAAACATCAAGTTATGGAAGAAATTGTATTTATTTATTGCCAGAGAAATAAGATTATTCACAAACCTATAAAATACCATTTCTACATCAATTTTTGAGATATGATCTCGGGTTCCCAGCGTGGAAAGCTAACATTAGAGATCATTGACTATCAGTGACTTGCATAAATACGGAATTTATTTTAAAATTGAAAATTACACCAGAAGTGTCTTCTAAATATTATGAATGAAAGAAAATACATTTAGCCACAACTAATGAAAGCCTATAACCCTCGTGAGTAAATGTATTAATATATTCAAGTAGTCTGTAAATATGAAGCTCGTAACTGTGACTCTTCAATACAAGAATCAAGTCCACAAATCCGGGTCACGTGACCGGCGGTCTTCATTGTCGTGGGTACACGTCAGTAAAAGAGCCACTTAACGTGTTTGATAGGATTTCCCATCCTCTTGATTGACTGGTTGCGTGAGTTTAACTTCCGTGGATTTGTGAATTTCTACGCACGTTGACAAATGGTGGAATAAACGGAAATACTCAATATGGAAGACTTAAGTTGTTCGCCATACGTCGAAGCGAAAATACATATCAGTGCAGTGGTTGCGAAAAAAACATATTACGTCATTGATAAGGTTCATCAATTTTTTTGAACATCGTTAGAAGCAGATACATCACAATTAACTTACATTCATAAGTGATCAGACTGATTTCATTCTCTTTTGATATTTAAGTAGCCTATTAAGTGGACATACATATTTGTTGATGTTGAAAGACAATCTTTATCAACTAACATCACACTCCATTCTCAAGGACTTCACATTTTCTGGTAAATGTCATGAAGATATCAGCAATTTTATTTGGAGTAAACTCTATTTAATTGTGTATAGTTCAGATCTCTGTAGTTGAACAGTTGTGATTTGTGGTAAAAGATGTGAAACCTATCAACTTGAACAATTGTGACTTGGAAAACTCTATGAAATGTTACTACGTTTATCTTTCACAGTGTTCAGTACGACCAGTTTTATATTTTTTAAATACAATTATGTTTCTTTACAATGTGACAACTTTCATAACTTATGGGATAGTGTGTTATTGGTAATATATCTCATCATAATGATCAGAGCACAATATTTGGCAGTAAATGTATGACTTACATCTAAATAAAAATGAAATGTTATTCATTGAATAACATAATCGTCAATGCACATTTTCTTGTGGCACTCACTACAATCACATTTGAAGCTATTTATCTGTACGTATGCTAATGGTAAAAACAATTTCATTTCAATAAGCATCAATATGTTTTAAACCAGCAACAACAAAGTAATATTAAATAGAAATCTGTTACAAAAAGGGAGTTACTAAACTTATGCTTCGATAATTTATGTAATTTTAAGTGGCATTTCTAAATAAATATTATTTATGTTCTCAATCTGTGTACACTAAAACTTTATTTAACTTAGCATAAATTTTTAGGGACAAAAATATTTTAACGTTTAGATAATATGTGTATTGTAATAGGTTTATATAGGAAAGAAGATACTGAAATCGTAGAAAAAAATTCATATTTATATGTATTTTGACTTATTTCCTGACAGAAGTAAGGCAGATAAATATCTACAACAACAAATGGATAAAATATCAGGTTTGTATTAAATTGATGTGGAAGATCTCTGTCTGCAGTTTCAGATAATGGTAATCAACGTCATCAAACATAAGGTCTGGACATAATTGCCCATTCCGACACTTCGGAACTGTTGCCGCCATCTTGCGTTCGTCTTTTTTCTTACGGACAATAATGCATTGCTCTTTCAGCGTCTTTTGCTGTTGTCATACATGCAACGTAGTCAGTTCAGTTTGATCTATACATGATTATTACATCTAAATGGTATCATTGTCACTTGTAAACTTTAATAATTTCACTATACATCCATTAAGTTCTTTCAGTAATATATACAACGAAATTGTTCTAAGGAATTAGATTTCTATAAGCTTTATCAATTAGAAGGATCCCGCTCTTAGTTTAGAAAATAGTGAATTTTTAATTTCTAAGATATATAATACTTAATTTACTTTCCTGAATATATTTTTCTTTTAGTATTTTTTTAATTGCCAAGAAATAAACTTAAATTCTGCAATTAAACGTTTATGAATTTCCCCGAAAGATAGCTTTTTTTAACACAGTCCTTCACAACTATAAAGTTATTTAATATATGTCAATTTAGTATCAGGGCCTAACTACAACATTAACTTGAGAAGAAATCCATAGTCTTTTTACAGATCATACGAGTATTAATCTGTTCATGTATTGCATAACCGATTCATCTTCTG
Source organism: Periplaneta americana (assembly GCF_040183065.1). Classification (NCBI taxonomy): domain Eukaryota; kingdom Metazoa; phylum Arthropoda; class Insecta; order Blattodea; family Blattidae; genus Periplaneta; species Periplaneta americana. The sequence continues at coordinate 80,215,368 of NC_091124.1, read as the reverse complement.
GACGCCATATTTCCAATCAATAATCTGCTAAAGATGGCTCCGTAAATGGAGTATCGAAACTTTGAAATAACTTGCATGCATATCGCCGCCATATTGAATCGAGTTTAAACAAAGAAATTATTGTTTGAAACTCTCATCTAAAATATTTTAATTTCACATTAACAATTACTAGCTCAAAACATTACCAAATTGAGAAAATTTATTTCATTGGTAAATTTTTACGAAATATGAAAATTACTATAACTGCAACAACAGTCATAAACCAAGATTCATATTTCCAGTGGCACCGCAACGAAGCCCCTTTACATTAAATATTAATGCTAATCAAAGGAAATCAATAGCATTAACTAAAGCTGACTATAGACATTCAGTAAGGAAAATAAAGATGGTTACAAGCTGTAGAATTGAAACATACGAGAATTATAGCTGAACTTATGCATTAGAAGCGTACAAGATTGTAAACAAAAATGCTAGTGTCAAATTGAACTATTACAAAATTATGGATAGTAATATAGCCATGAAAGAAGTTTAGAAATAAAGGTTATTTTAGAAAGAAGTTCAGGATTTATTGTTCATTGTACATATGGAATTAAATCGCAATATACAAACACCTATTATGCCTTCCAGATTATAATATTGTTGAAAAAACATCGGTGATTCCATTATATTATTACAGGACTCAATATATAATCAAAATAAGCTCTGTAACTTAAAATCAATGATCAAATATATTGATTTTTAGTTGTACTGATGATCATTCCACTTAATTAATTCAGGCTATAGTAAATACTAATCAAATAATAATATTATAGAAATAAGGAATATGCATACGTAATATATAATCGTTTCTGTCTATAAATTTATTCTGGTGTAGAAACAGAATAAAACAAAATCTCTGAAATTAATTTTCAAATAGAGAAAAATATTATTTCAGGTAAATTTTCGATTTTAAATTCGGTTCAAAATCTTGATATTTTAACAATACCATTCACCTGTAGGTTAATTATAAAACTGAAACAAAAACGTTTAAAATGTACACATAATGTGGTTAATAATACTAATGACAAGAGTAGTAAGTTTATTAATTTGAAATATTTCTCACAAATAATTAGGAATACATTCACCATTTGCAATATTTTAGTAGACGTCGTTAAACATAGGCTAGTTTTACATTAAACTTGTTCCTGTCTTAGTTTACCAGGAAGTAACTGATTGATTGTATGATGTGCTTTGCTTTTACAATATTTGTTACGTCATAGAAGACGTCAAAATTTTCATCGACGGTTTCTTTCGTTAAAAATATGGTAATATTAGTCTGCATGTGTTTTACGTTATTTGATCCTGAGTGGGTATATTCTTTTTTGAGAATCAATCTACAATTAATAATATCTGCGATACAAATTCTAGAAATAACTTATCTTCACTGCATTAAAATAAATTATTGCCGTGGACGAAAGCCTTTATAAAAATATTCCATTAATTTCTCAAATAACTGCACTAGGTTTTGTGTAAAACTGGCCTATATGTAACGTCTCCTACCAAATTATCTCATAGGTAAGGTCTAAAATTTGTGTAATGCAGGGAAGCTATTAAACATGTCGATAATACGAGCTGCTTTAACAAAGTTTTGAACAAACTTTTATGGTGACGGGGCAAAAGTTATATACTTATTTATTGTTTAGTCAACTGTCCGAAAATAGGTCTGAACCGCACAAGTGACACCAACAAGGCACCACTTATGAGACAACTAAACCAGGAGAAAATGGAGTAGGATGACCAGTTCCTTTCTCCTATGTACTTATTTATGTAACTTATTTTAAAATTTAAAACATCAGTATTATGTAACTATATAGAGGGAGAACCCTACATAAAGGCATTGATTCCAGGAAGTTATTCTTTGACACATTTCAAACAAAAAAGTTTAATTTGAGATATTTTAAACAAAAAAGTTTAATGTAATTCTTTTTCTCGTTTCTGCTTCCTTTTACAGATAAATATTATTTTATATCAAAAATTTCGTAGCGTGCTTTTGCGAAAGCCATTGATTTAATTCCCAGCATGCACAATCAATTAAAGAGAACAGTGAATTATGAAAATAAAATGTGCTTGAAATAATATTAGTTTTGTCGTTTAAATCTGCAGAAATTTGATCCGAACAAATTTAACTTTTCGTTCTGAAAAGGAAATTTAAAATTTCATATTTGTTCAGATCAAATTTCTGCACATTTAAAGGGCAAAATAAAATTCATTTTCAATAATTTATCATAATACACTGCTGTCCTAAATTGACAGAGCATATTTGGAATTAAATCAATGGATTATCCAAAACACGCTATGAAATGTGCCATATAGAATATTTTTTATCTAAAAAGGAAGCAAAAACGAGTAAAATTATACTAAACCTCTGTTTGAAATATCTCAAAGAATAATCCCCTAAAATTAATGACATTACTTACGGTTCATCTTGTATAACCAATTTGCAAGTCTTAAATTGACTTGTTTATTGGTATGTAACAATGAGCTTTCACACGCAAAGTATAAAATATTATGGTGAGGTTAGAAATTATGTACTTATATCTGTGAATATACTGTAAGAATTAAAACATCAGTATTATATCGCAAGAAAGCTATTTCTAGTATTAATGTTAACTTCACTCGCTTAAAATTATTACAAAATATTACGAGTTGAATGACCTTGAATTTTCTGCAATATATGGATATCATAACATGATGTTATACTGTAAATTAGATTAAGTTAGAGATTAGGTCAATGCTTAACTCATGATCATTAATTTTTTAATATGATTTTGCATATTTAAACCAATGTCTCATAACATAATATTGTAATATAATTACAAATATCTATACATTACAATTAAGAAGGTGGGTTAAAAAAATTATAAGCTTTATCGTGATACAATCTATCTAATCGGGGATACTAATTTCGTTATCGATATGGAACGAAAAGTATTTGTTTAGATACAGATACCATTTTTCAGAATTTAAGAGATTTATGAAGCATATATTACATATATTATCATACAATTTCAAATTATACAATGTTAAAATTAAAGTCAACAAGACAAAAACAGAATCTTTGTATAAGAACAACTATTTCAACATCTTTGTTTAAAGAAAATGTTCCGTAAAATATCATTAACATTTAGGTTAGCATGGCCACAAGCCTTTTTTTGTCGTGCTCTGAGTGAGTGTGCGTTATACTTTGTCTCTTTGGTTTTGTTGTATTAATCTCCCGTTTGCTTGATTCAATTTTTGGTTAAATAGTTTTTCAAAAACTATTCTCTAATTTTAATTGAATTTTTGTTCCTATATTGCTTGTGAAAGTGTAAATTAAGTACATTATTTTAGGATTCTTTATCACTCATAAATAAAAAAAAATATCTAAATCAATGCATTTGTAAATCCGCTTTTAGACGTAATATCGATATGAATTAATCCTTCTAAACTACTTCAATAGGTAGGCCTAGTACTCATTATCTTCTATTTTAACTTAGTAACTAATCTTAGTGAAGAAAGTTCTGCCAACAGATAATCTTATGCAATTACTCCAGAAACTTTGTTGTGTACAGTGATGAAAGATCTGCGATTAATTTTTTCACATATTAATTTTATTTTAATTAATTTAGGATGTTTAGAGATATTGGAATTAAGGTAATTCGGTTATACTAAGATTCGAAATAAAAAATATTAATAACCTAGTGAAAATTTAATTAAGTGGTAAAATTTCACTGACCAAAATATATTATTTAAACGAGGGATGTATTATACATAGAACATACTATGAAAGTGAGACGTTTTTCAAAAGTTTTGGCGCAAAGCACATTTCCAAAATATGTTATTCTTTCGATTTAAATGCTATTTACTCTCTCCCCTTGCTTGTAAAATGACTTTAATTAGTGCATATATTTTAAACTACAGAATAAGGACTTGATAAATGACGATGTAACAACATTGATGGAACGGGTACAAGAGAAGAAAGAGAAACTCAAGGATACTCTTTATACTGCGGGATCTTCCAGGATTCGAATATCACAATTATTGGTAAGAAATTAAATTAATTGGAATTCTAGTAACAATGAACATATACTATTAATTTCCGAGCAAAGTTAAACTTTCTCAATCTCAGAAACTTTATTTGTAAATTACATCGGCCAACTAAAGAAAAGTAGTACAGACATACATACATGTGCACAATAGCAGGTAATTTATATATAATTTATTAAGGCATTTTATGTATATTACACAAACTGTGTAACAATTGAAGTCATTATTACAAAAACACCCCTAGTCATTTTTAATGAAATTGAGTTAAGGACACATTTGCTACTATTTTAAATGTTTATAGACTCCAAAAACGGCTCATGTCAAGTGCAATGGACACAAGGATAAAATACCAGTTGAACGGGAATAGCTGACATGTGTTATTCTTTAATTTTTCATTGTTCTCCTGAAAAATAGCAATTTTTACAAGGGTTGTTTTTGTAATAATGTCTTAAATTTATTATAATCAATAAGTGAAAATATTTTCTTTTAATTAGAGAGAAAGTCAGAGTCTATTTGCATAATGAAGTATACGTAAATACACACCTATGTGTACTGTAGATCAGTTTCAAGAAACTAATCTAAGCGTTTAATCTCATTTCAGAATTATAAAAGAATAACTTATATAATTTCTTTACAAGAAATTAAATTTACATGTTACAAACTTGTACCTTAATATCAGTATCTTATTTTGTTTTGATTCTTTTTGTGTGCTGCTAAATACAAAATTTATTTAATTGTCATTTAATATATTATTGAAAATTTGTGGTAAAGATAAATACTTTATATTTAGAAAATTCATGCTATTTTCAATTACGTCAATATTCTGCTATTGTAAAAAATAATTAGTTATGTAGAAAATGTAAAAAAGAACTTCAAAATTATAATTACTTACAAATCAAAACTTATATGTGGTAAACAAAGACCATGGATAACAGAAAAAAATAACGATATCCATAAGAAAGTTTTTCTTTTCTCGTGTTATTAAGCTTGAACTATTTGCACCAGTGGCTCATAGCTTCAAGGAAACATTTCGCTTAAACTGCAAGTGATAATAGTTTACATAAAACACTTTATGCTGTTCTTTCTCGAAATAAAAACAAAATGTAACATGTGCTCTCATAACTCAATGATAATATTAGAAAAATTAATTCATTTTTATAAGTTTATAAATATACAGAATTCTGATATTTTAAAGCAATTCATATTATTCAATTTGTTCGTATTGTATATTAAATATACCTATCTGTGTTTGTTCGTTTTTGTATGGGTATGAAAAAGATCCTAGGTTGAAAACTATTATTTAAGATTTAAAAAATATTATTATACAACTTTGAGAATAATTTACAGATATAAATATAAGAGTTATGGAAATACCATAAGAATGAAGTGTATCATTATCGTCAAGTTAGAAGAAAGTATTGGCGAATACAATACTGAGTGTGAAGAGTAGAAGATAAGGTGGTATTATGAAGCTCGCTAATTTTGTTCTGCATTGTGCTAATATTTTGTGGAAGTTATTTCAAATCACTCTTATTTGACTGCCAAGATTCCACGTTGTGCTGTTGAGCTCCGAATATAAACTTTCTCTACATAGTGTTTTCGATATTAGTGATTGTTAAAGTTTTTATCGTGAATAATTAATTTCTGTATTCTGTTACTAAATGTGCCGTATAGCAAGCAACATTTCTAGTGATGTAAGGTGTAAGCTTGGATAAACTGCGCGAAATTAATTTTAGACAATATGGCTCCTGTCCAATTAATACATGCACATTCTTATAAGAGTTATTGCACAGTACTCAAGTGATGAGGTGTGGAAAAAGCTATGTGAGTGGTTGCATTGACTGTGATTAAGCAAATTATATTTGTGATTTCTGGAAACTTAACGGTACTTTAGTCATTTTAAAACTTTTATCTTATGTCATCACGTAGCTTCAAACAAACATTACGTCGAGAAATGATAGAAAAGTAATACAATTAAAATTTTGCGTCCCCCATGATTATATACTTTTTCTTCAATTAGAGCACAGTGATGCTATTACTTTGGCCTAGAATATATCAATGGTGTTCAGGTGAAGGGAGTTAAGTCAATATTTTGTGCAACTGGAGTTTTGTTTTCCAGGTAAATACAAGTTAAATTCTACAAATGGATGTGCAAAATACAAAATAATACTAGTATTTGATGTGTTTTATTTGTGTAGAAAATTATTTCCAATAAGAGTTCGAAGTTTAATTTTAATTTATCTCAAAATTCATTTTTATGAGTTACCTCCCTTTATTCAACAACATTCGATATTTTCGCACAATTTTATTTAATTGATATTTTTAGTAACTAGCTACCATATATACAGGATGTGAATTAACGGGAGATGGAGGAATTTCTCCCCCTGTTGGAAAGTTATCCCCCTCTCATAAATTCATATTAACATCCCTGCCAGGGATAATTTCTATCCCCCTCACAAAATATAATTGTTTTAATACGAGTATAATTATAAAGTAGACCTATAAATTAAGTAAAGATAATAATATTAATGTATTATCACCGGCAAGATGGCAACAATCAATAACTTAGGAATTAAATATTTAATCTTAAGTGTGCTCATGGATATATTATTATTATTATTATTATTATTATTATTATTATTATTATTATTATTATTAGCAAGATGCAAGGCAAGCAACTCAGTGTGCCCAATAATTAAGTCGTAATAATAATAATAATAATAATAATAATAATAATAATAATAATAATAAAATTTTATGTATTGTACTCTGTATCTAGGATTCTATCCCCCATCATCAGAAATCTTAATTCACACCCTGCATATATGTTATAAATGACAGTAGGCCGACAGTTATTCCTTGCTTTTCTACAGATTTTCCATTTTTAATTGTAATGAAAAAGATAGTCTTAAAAAATTCAGAAACAAAACAGTGTGCCATAATATAATCCACTCTTGCAGGAAGGAACAACATTAGTGAATTTTCACTTCATATAAGTATTAATAATGCAGAAATACATTAGATCATGAACATTTGTAATTATATAAACCAAGGTATAAGCACAGTCTAGTATATACAGTTACGAAGCTCAATACGTAGTAAATATGCATCCATAGATAGTTGCTAACCACTAGGATCGCTAATACAGACAATGCGAAATAGTATCGGCACAGTCTATTGTTCCTAGCAACCTCACAATTCAAGCTTCGTGACTGTATATACTAGACTATGGTATAAGATTGTCATAACAGATTTTAACGCAAAAGCTCTATCGATCGAAAGAAGGTAAAGGCAATGGTGAATAGTTTATTCGTGATTTTAGTTGTAGTTTTTATATTACTGGTAATGGAGTGAAAATCATAAAATTCTAAGATTGTCCCTATCTTAGTCTTTAAGGTAAACGAAAAATTTAGGTAAGAAATGTTCATAATTCTTGGGATTGTTACAAACAGATATGTCTACTTCACTTACCAACCACAGCCAGAATAGTGCGGGGTTATATTTGCGGATTTACTTTGTGAAGGTGATTTGTATACAAGTGATGTTATGCGGAATAACAAAGCGACAAATTGGTGGAAAAAGACAATTCCATTATCCATGTATGGGAATAGAAATTGTAAGAGTACGCTTTTGATTTTATTTATAAATCAACTAAATGGACTGCTTAGAAATGTAATAGGATATAAAAGCCTAGATAAATAACATACCCGGTTATGAATTTAAACACTCATCTCAGATATTACAATAAGTACCGGTATATTAATGATATGAAGATAATTTAGGATGTTAAAAAGAACCAATGAAATTGTTATTGCAGCATCAATTATTTTAGAGTACATGTATCTATGCTAAGAAGTGGTACCTCGTATCTGTGCATTTTCAAGTGAATCAGAAAACTGTTTTAAAGATTAATATTTCTCATAATAAACAAACCTTTTTATATATGTTTATGCTTAGCAAGATCTACTCGTGGACAAAATATTAATCAAGTGTCCAATTTTGTGAACATAATAATAACATAGTTATTGTAAATTTTATTTCTATGTGTGTTAGTTTGAGTCCGTGTTTAGTTGGTATAGCTAGTTCATGTATTTAGTTGGTATAATTTTTGTTTATAATTGTATGGTTTTTGTGTGTTTAATTTAGATAGATATTTTGTGTATTTAGACTGTACAAATGTGTGTGCAGTTTATATAGCTTTTGTCTGTTATGATTATAAATTCATGTATTCAATTTGTATAGGTTTTTGTATGTTTAGTTTGTGTATGTGTTAAGACTGTATAATTAATGTGTTCAGTTTGTATAATTTTTTGTATATTTAGTGTGGATAGTTGTGTGTTCAGACTGTATAATTTGTGTGTTCAGACTGTATAATTTGTGTGTTCAGTTTGTATAATTTTTTGTATGTTTAGTGTGGATAGTTGTGTGTTCAGATTGTATAATTTGTGTGTTCAGTTTGTATAATTTTTTGTATGTTTAGTGTGGATAGTTGTGTGTTCAGACTGTATAATTTGTGTGTTCAGTTTGTGTAATTTTTTATATGTTTAGTGTGGATAGTTGTGTATTCAGACTGTATAATTTGTGTGTTCAGTTTGTATAATTTTTTGTATGTTTAGTGTGGATAGTTGTGTGTTCAGACTGTATAATTTGTGTGTTCAGTTTGTGTAATTTTTTGTATGTTTAGTGTGGATAGTTGTGTGTTCAGACTGTATAATTTGTGTGTTCAGTTTGTATAATTTTTTGTGTTTAGTGTGGATAGTTGTGTGTTCAGACTGTATAATTTGTGTGTTTTCAGTTTGTATAACTTTTTGTATGTTTAGTGTGGATAGTTGTGTGTTCAGACTGTATAATTTGTGTGTTCAGTTTGTATAATTTTTTGTATGTTTAGTGTGGATAGTTGTGTGTTCAGACTGTATAATTTGTGTGTTCAGTTTGTATAATTTTTTGTATGTTTAGTGTGGATAGTTGTGTGTTCAGACTGTATAATTTGTGTGTTTTCAGTTTGTATAACTTTTTGTATGTTTAGTGTGGATAGTTGTGTGTTCAGATTGTATAATTTGTGTGTTCAGTTTGTATAATTTTTTGTATGTTTAGTGTGAATAGTTGTGTGTTCAGACTGTATAATTTGTCTGTTCAGTTTGTGTAATTTTTTGTATGTTTAGTGTGGATAGTTGAGTGTTCAGACTATAATTTGTGTGTTCAGTTTGTATAATTTTTTGTATGTTTAGTGTGGATAGTTGTGTGTTCAGACTGTATAATTTGTGTGTTCAGTTTGTATAATTTTTTGTATGTTTAGTGTGGATAGTTGTGTGTTCAGACTGTATAATTTGTGTGTTCAGTTTGTATAGTTTTTTGTGGGTGTTTATTTTGTATAATTTGGTTTTAGTCTGTATAGTTTTTCGTGTTTAGTTTGTATAATTTGTTTATGTGTTTAGTTTGTGAGTATAGTGTAAGCTATCTTGGACTGGGTCCCCAAGTGTAATTAACCTTCAGCTCACCCTACACTCCAGTAGGGATTTCAGGCTTTTCATATTAGATATTGTAAATAATAATATAGTTAAAGTATATGACCAGTTTTGTACACACGAGGTATCACTTCTTAGTCATCGATATACATTTTAATAGTTTTATTATTGACCTATGATTGAACTTTGAAGTGAAGAACGTTTGACTCATATGGACAATAAATGTTTAACTCGAACAGAGTAGCAATGATTAGCAAACGTGCTTCGATTTCGTACTTCTACAGACGATTTATGAATTAATTAATACAAATACAGGTGTACGCAAAGCTAATGCGCGTCGGTTTGACTTTACGTGCAAAGCTCAGTCGTTTGAATCCCACCTATGACAGATATTTTTCCTTTCTGTATTCTGTGTCCAATTAGGTAAAAGTCCCGGCTTCGTCTTAGGTCACGTCGCGACAATCACATCATATGTTCCTACACTGTGTAATGTGAAGTGAACAGTGATAAAGAAATACTGGACGTCGTGAAATCGATGAAAATAAAAGACGAGAAAAACCAGTTTACTACAAAGGACTAGTTATTTCATAAAATATTTGTCTAATTTTATAGAATGACTGGCATTAGCTTAGCTACTAGATAGTGACTGTGAGAAAGTAGACATAACTCTTAATCACGTGCTGATATGATATACGATTATTCATAGTATACTTGTCCAGTTAAAATCCTTATTGATTAATTAGTGAAATATTAAAGTTGACTGCATTTTCGTGATAATCAAATTCATATAGTAACATGTGAACAACTGAATTAAACTTTTTAAAATAAATTTTGTCTGTATTTTTTTATTTTCCACGTGAATTCAAACTCAGCACATATCGATTACATACGTGATTCAGACTGTTGTACAGGGACTGAAATAAATGTTACACACTTCCTTATATTATATAGTGTGTCACACCGTATTGAGAAAATTATCAGTACATATATTGCTTGTATTTCAATAGAGGTAACTTCAGGCGTGATGTGATTTATTTTGTAACGCAGTAGACCTTAAAAAGATTGATTACTGCTTCTCATTCTGCTTTGGTAACTGGACATTAATGGACGTTGTTCTTTGTTACTCTCGTGTCACTTTTTTGCAGTTGGTGTTATGTATATAGTGCGTTTAGAAATTTAATATTTTGCAAGATGCCCTGCGGAACAATTTAGCTACTGTAACCTACATCTGAATATTGTTTCTAGATGCTCTCTGCAAATCTCCAAGTTTTATATCTTCCATTTATATAATTTACTGATTTTTTTTCTGTATGTAATTTAATATATGTTTTGTTAAGTTTTCATCATATATTCAAATTGAAATTGTGTAACAGCTGTTACTTGTCAATACGGTCCTTCTCTTAACATCCTTGCAGCTGAAATAATTTAATCAGATGTGTTACAGTGTCTAATGAAGGTGGACACTTTTGACGGGAAGAAGAAAAATCGGCGACGAAGAAAAATAAGTGGATTGACGGCAATTGTATCTGCAGTACTAAGATGAATTCTTCACCAATACAGTATATTTTCATCGAATATTCTACTTGGGTCTACCGGGACTCGAACTCGAATCTTCTGTGTGGACATTCGACGAATAATGCAATTACGTTAGTATGTGCAATAATCGAAAAGTGTTTTTATTTTTTTCAATTAGAATTGCAAAGATAAGGAACTGATATGATAAAAAAAAATGTTTTTATAGATATCCAGAGATACAAAGTTTCGAACATCTCTGATAGAAAATATGTTTTCTGTTTTGTAGTATATATACAGTAATTTTTATGAAACTCTTTCGTTATATACCGCTAATTCATATGCAGTATCCATGAAAAACACCATTCGACAAAATGATCTTGAAATAATATGACTACTAAAATTCATTGTCTCTTTAAAAGGACTGTTACAAATTTGGTATTGTAGTGGAAGTCGGTTAAAGTGTATTCCTACAAAATGTTGCTTGATTAATGAAATAAAAACGATGTGGTATGTGAAACGCCAGTATCTGTAGAAATTATTTTGTTAAAATTTATAGAACTAGTAATAATATGTAAAATTATTTTTTTTTGTGATAAGAGTTCAGTTTTCAAAGATATCAACAATATTTCGAATGCAAATTGAACATAATCTTAATCGTTTCGAAGTCAGACTAACAATAATTAGGCTATGTTGAAACATCAAAATTGTTATGTTGAATTGGAACTTGCTATCCAAGAATTAAAGGTTTAAACATTTTTATTTAATTTATTATGAATATTTAACGTAATATGTACTGTACTACCAGATATAAACACCTTTTTTTTTTTTTTTTTTCCAGAAATTTTACTTTTCTAAGAGCAAAGTCGCAATCTAATTTTTCTGTTCATGTTCTCTTCTTGTGACAAATAATTTAAAACACAGATACAATCATGAGAAATCATGTTTATTATATGTATAATCGTTTTCACTCTCTCGCATTTTTCATTATATACATGTCTCTTTGATATGATCAAAAGAGTGACAATATTATATTATTTTACAATGAAATTTCTTCTTAAATTGTTCACTTTCATAATATTATTGATTATTTATGGCTTCAGTAATATAACTAATTAAATATGATTACAAAGTGGTCTACTAAAGGTTTCTAATAGCAATTTCCGTAAATAGCCAAGGTTGCAAATAATTACATTTTAAAGTAGCCACATATTATACGATATTTTGCTAATTTGGGTTTGTTCATTTTCTGCAAAGAGAAAATTATGAACTGTATCTGATTCTTTACTCGTAATGTTATATAAATTAATTATGTAGGGCTAATTATGTTATTATTTAGGTACACAACATTTATTTTCTAGTTTCAATTCGTTATTTAACTATGATATATGAAATGTGCTGTTATATAACATTGACGGAGTTGATAATATGTTCGCCAATGTACAATGGAAATACCTGATATTCACCTAAAGTTGTGGAAATCCATAGACTATGTCAATGACTATAAGTACATGAACGTGACTCCATCTATATAGGCTATATCTTTTGGATGAATGTTTAAGAAAGAATTTTGCAAACGAAAGTGTTTTTATGATAATAAAAGCAGCATTCTAGCGAACTCTTAGTACATAGTCCCTCATCATACGTTTTATACTAATTATGTCGGTTTTTATGCTACGCGAAAAGCTTTTAAATGCTTTGATCAATACTTTTCTTGCAGCCTTAAGAAGTTTGACTAATGTTTGAAATTAATATTAGGGCCTACCATAGTTATTACATTTTATAATGGAAACATTCAAGAAGGGACGCACTAGAACTAGATTCAAGGATATAGCGTACGGATCTCTGGTTCGGCCGCAAATTACATATATGTTGGGATAAGCTGGGATCCATATATAGAAAAACAAATAGATTGTATTGAAATTGTAGAAAAAAGAGCGGAAAAATTCATAATAGATGACAGAGGTCATTGGTGAGAAAAAATCCACTAACTGGGTTGGGGCACTATAGAGATTAGGGGGAAAAATCGAGGATTTATGCACTATTTAAGGCATATAAAGGGTATAAAGCTGGAGAGACGTAGAAGATCGAATTGAAAAAGCCTTGGTATTACTCAAGGGTAGATAATTGTCACAAAATTAAAAGCAGAAAATAGATGACCGATAAAGGAAAGTTTTAATTTTTAAATAGGACCATAATAGAACCAGCTATGTGCAGCGACTTTGATGTCACTGTTATAGTAATAAAAACATTATAAAATAAATTAGGTTGTCATAACAAGAATATTAGTAATTATAAATTATTTATTTGTATTAACTAAATGTTATGTAAATGTATGTCATGGATATTTATTTTTTGTGTTAGACTTTCACACGATGTTTTACCATTTCCCTGTGAAGTGTATGTTTTTTGTATTGTTGTTTCGATTGTGTTTATTGGAAATGTTTAGTGCTGCAAAATGTTTTGGAAATAGAGGGGCGTAGTTTAAGTGTTCGAAGTGCTTAAGTGTTTCGTAAGTGTTAAAATTGGTAAAGATTGTGTAATCCTTTACTACTTTCTTCAGCTTAGCGCTGAGGGTAATTCAGTGTATTCTAATGTATTTACATGTTGTTTCTTTTCTGTATTTGTGTTTTGAGTCATGTTGCTGTTGTAATTTTCTATTTGTATTGTTGTTTTGTATTTGTGTTATTCTTTTGCAATTTGTGTTGTTTTATATTTGTGTTATTGTTTCAAAATGTTTGTTGTTGTTTTTTCTTTGTGTTATTGTTTTGTAATTGTATAATTGTTTTATAATAATTACGTTGTTTGATATGTTTGCATTTGTGTGATATTTGTCTTCTTTTAATTTTTTTTTTAATTGTTTGTGTTGAGTTTTGTATTCCTTTTTGTATCATGTTGCTGTTGTGATTTTCTATTTCTCTTATTTTTTTGTAAATTGCGTTGTTTTATATTTGTGTTATTGTTTTAAAATATTTGTTGTTTCTTATTTGTGTTATTGTTTTGTAATTGTATAATTGTTTTATAATAATTATGTTATTTGATTTGTTTTCCATGTGTGTGATATTTGCCTTCTTTTATATTTGTATTTAGTTGTGTTGTTTGTGTTATATTTCACATTATCCTATCAATCTACGTAAAGAGTTTTGAATTTGTTTTTTGTAGATTGTGTTTGTTGTAATGCAATAATTAATCAATTATTTCACATCCTGAAGTAATCAACCTTTTGTATAAATTGAAATTAGATATTTTGGAAATCTAGTGGAAAAACTGTGTTTAGAACCTAAGTTCTCGGTCTCATATGTGATTGAGGGCAATAGGTTATTAAGGATGATAAAATCATTAGCATATATTTCGTTGAAATATAATTGAAGAGTGGGTACATTTTCAGAACGATAATATTATTATGACATTATTAGAAAGAGGAGCAAAACATGCATTCAAGTGACAAGGGTTTACGTAAATATGTCTTTGTGTAAGAGGCCTTCACGAAAACTATTCGGCCAACTGTTTGTCATCACACCAAGATGCATGCTTTGCGGACCTATATCTATGGTACAAAGCTGTGAGTAAAAGTGTAGGACAACTTCTTCTGAGACTATTGTAAATAGTCTTCTGATAAACATAGTATAACAAATGAAAGCGTTCTCAATTATCTAGTCTGTAGCTTTATTGGAATTATATTAAGACAAACGCTCTAAACTAAATAAAAAATAAATATCACTATTACCAGAAATGACGTTCAGAGATATGGAGATTATGATCAGGCGGTGATAATATAACAGTGAGGGTCGAACACAAGTGCTCGAAAAATGAAACAACTCTTTTTTATCGTTGATTCTTAATTACAGAATATATTCAGAGCAGTGACGTGATGTGGATTAGCGAGGAAATGGATGGAAATAGAAGTATTTTAATGGAACCTGCTATGCACACTACAGAAAATGAGCTAAATGGAACCTCATGTCCTGTGGTAATATGTCATCAGGTAAGTTACAAATATGTTGATATGAAAGGAACCTCATCAGTTACTATTAACACTAAGTTTGTTGGGACTATTAGACGTTGCGCTGAAAGCCGAAGGTTTTAGAGTAAGATTTTAAAAGGGTTATGAATTTCTGGACAGATCCAATGCTTCTGGCTGCACTATAGCGCTGGGACTCAAGTTCTAACAAATGAGTATCAGGAGTATTCCCTTTAGAGCAGGCTTGGAGGACTGGGTGACAATTGTGGCGTTGCGTCACTCATCGGACACGTTACTCACCCCTACCTTCCATGCCCGCGTCATTGTCTTAGTAGGAGAGGGGATTTGTATTCAGTGTCTTTCGTATGTGATTGCGTACGGGCCACAGATATGTCATTCAACGCCGGTGGACTATGGACGCGGAACGAACGCTTTCCCCATGCTTTCCATCCCTCTCTCGCCAGTTCTGCATCTCTGCTGTAGAGCAAAGGGAACAAGCTTATACAACTAACGTCCTTCGGCTACTAATATCGTATGCTTAAAAGTGGAATCCATCGCTACACTTGGCTTTTTGAGGGTTGGAACAGATCCTTGCATTTGAGCTTGTTTTAGCAAATTATGAGCCTAATATAAGCGATGATTGTCCAAAAAGGTGGCCCGGACGGCATTCGTGAATGCAACGCTGACATTTGTACCATCCCACCTCAGCCCTCACAGAGCCACTTCCCTTCTTCAAACTAGTAGCATCATAAGCTCCAAATCTCCAAATAGACCTTAATGTCGCAGTACAAGATTACTTCGGTCCGATCTCTACGAAAATAACAAAAATGAATATGTTTGGTGCCAGTTTATAATGAGTACTCTTAACTCTCTTATTGCTATTCCAGTATTTCAATAATAATCATCAATCATCATCACCACCACCATCACCACCACCCTGATATAATTATTAAAGACTCATGTTCATGAAAGGCAACAATTTAACGAGAAAAGTGGTCTACGAGCACGTTACTAGTAAAGCATGGCACTTGTGTCACTTATGAGAAGTTGAAGTACCTGTTGTCTGAAAAAAGTATAACAGTTTCTTAAAGTCTTCAAACATTCATAATTTATTATACAATGCAGAGGTTTATCAGCGCGTGCTGGCCTTCTTACAATGTTTCAATGAATATTGATTTCCAATTACATCGCTATATTTTGTTTGTTCAGTACTTTTTCTCTTGTGTTTTCGTTACAATCCATAATATTTTCGAAGTGTAACCTTTCATTTGAAGACTTAATTGTAGCTAATAATGGTTTCCTATCACAACAAGCCAAAGTTCGAAACCAGACATTTTATGGGATATTTGAAAGTGAATAAAGCTCGGGATACATTGTTCCAAAGTATTATCATTTCTAAATATCATTTGTTATTAAAATTATTTCTATAAGTAGTAACCACTTCTATTCTTAATCATTCTGTAACTTTCGGATAATAGCCTACTATATGAATGCTTTAATGTCTCTGGCAGTAACCGAGATGGGAAGAAAATAACAAGTTTACATTGCTTGGTACGTAGAATCACATCAGTTCCGGTTTTTCAAAATAAAAATTAATTAGGCCTAAGCCTAACAACTTTTATACAACATAAATTAGTATGAGAGGATATTTTCGAATAAAATTCATCCCCTTCTTAAGGGAAAGGTTATGCATCACACACTAAAATATATTTAGAAATAGTGTATACCTACTACAAATTTCAGAATCATATGTATAATCTACAGAAAAGAAATAAATCATGTCGGTATGACTTCAGATAAAGATATTAGAATTTATTTAAATTTACTGATTCTGACTGTAAACTACAATACCGTCTCCAATTGACGTTATCCAAAATATAGCCATACTGTAACTTGTAGAGAGGGAGGTTTGTGTGGAAATTAAAAAAAAAGTGTTTTTATTTAACCAAATGATGTACATAAATATTATAACTTCTTGTGTTTATTAACTTTTTTTACGTTATATTTAGATTTGATTCTATGGAAATAGTTCGAAATACAATTCTACATAAGATAAATGTGAAAATAACTAATTTTCTTAAAGTATTTGTTGGAGTTCAATGTTTATACTAGGTATTAATATAGCAATATAAGAAATTGCTACAAATACACTCATTGATCACAAATTTAAGAGCTTGTTATTTGATAAATTATAATTTTAGGGGCTACAATTATTGGGGCATTTAAAATTCTCCTTCACATTTGAAGTAAATATTTGTTGCTAATCTGTTTTCCATTTAGAACATACGACGAAGAATTCAGATACCTTTCTCAAATTGTTGTCGAGTTTCGTGAAGTTCATAAAAGCATCATCTAATACATGGAAAAATACTATTTAAAGAGAGATGTATAGAATCTGAAATCAGTGCAATGTTACTCATATGTCTAATAATTGTATAAATCAATTATGGGTTATATAACGACGCTCACAACTGCAGAGGTTATATCAGCGTCGCCGGTGTGCCGGAATTTTGTCCCGCAGAAGTTTGCTACATGCCAGTAAATCTACTGACATGAGCCTGTCGCATCAAACCCGCAAACTCGAGCAAAGAAGGCCAACGCTATATCAACTGCGCTACCGAGGGCGACTCTAATAATTGAAGAGTCCACTGCAAGAATGATGGATGTCACTTTCTTGTCGAAAATGAACCAAGACTGTCAATGCATAGCTTAAGACATATAGAATGCACATACAGAGTTATATGGCATTAACACTGATAGTCATTGTCCAGTAATGATCGGAAAATCATAGTTAAGCTTTGAGAGCTAAGCATTTCAAACTTTCAATTGCTTCTCCTGCAAAATGTATTCCAAATGACATCCATCATTCTTGCAGTGGACTCTTCAATTGTAGTTAAAAGGAATGTGGCATATACAGATTGTACCAAACGCCAATACATAATGTAATTCATACTGTTTTTCTTTTGGGTTAGTGCATCGCTGATGGCGATCTGGGACATGCTTCCGCACAGTATCGATTCGAATCAATTCCTTCGGAAATTTGTTAAATTACTGCTTTCAATCTCTTAACTTTTATTGAAGGAAATAAGTAGTGAATTTTGGCCCACTTCGTATACTGTCGTAAAATGGACAAAATATTACACGGCAGAAGTTAGGAAATTGACATATTTATAGACTTTCTTGTGCCTGTGTCCCATAAAGTTTCACCAAAATAATTATCCACAACTTAAAAGAAAAAGAATGTAAAACGGATGTTAGTTACTAGGAACCGAGCAGATACACTTAAGAGTTATTCATGCAAAATGATTTAAAACATTTTTAAAATTATAAAACATACTGTCAGGAAATAAAATGACGGCATTACATATTCAATACCTATTAAAAATTATGAAGAAGAATGAGAGACTTCATTTCTTATATTTGTCTGAGCTCTCAATGTTTTGTTTTCTACCACAGAAGGTCTCAACATAAGTGCAATTCTTAGCTCTGTTGACATGGAAGGATAACAGATTTGCCTCCAAATACGCTGGAACATGACAGACGTGATAGTTTCTACAATCTTAGTGTGATTCTCTTTCAAGTTATGCTGGTTATACAGTATATATCCAATTGAGGAAATTTCTTGAGTTGAACCATCGAAACACATCATCAGATAACAACTCGGAGTAATAGAAACGTATTACTCTGCCAAGGCCAGTGGAGTTCTGCAGCCCGGGCGCCACTTGTACTTCTCCTGCGTTCCTATAACGTCATCGCGTTAGTTCACATTACGCCCGCGTCTCCACTAGAGAAGAAATCTATTTATGAGTCCCGCATCCCATACTAAGTGAGAAATATAATCTTCCCACTAGTCAGTGGAGTGTTTCTGTCTTTTGTTTGGTGTACGTGGCACACTTCCTATATTCACATGTAATATTTAAAAAGCACTCGGTCTCCGATTTTTTGAAATTCAAAAAAAATTATTGTATATTCTTAAGGATTCAATCCAAATATTACATTACCATTTATATTTTGGCCATTGATGATTATGTTGGGTTTGCATTTTTCTGGATTTTTTACTAAACAATTCCTGTATTTAATCCTTTTGTTATTCTAAATCATTCAGTAGTGCTTTTATTCTGGATCTTTATGGTCACCCTCAATGAGGGCAGATTATTTTGTAAAAAAATCTACTAGCCATTTACGAAACCCATTTAACCATTAAATTGGCAAAACTTCATTTCTCACACTAGTTTATTAAATCTTGTCGAACTGTAAAGAAAACAACTATCGCAATGTCCATACTTTATATGTTGTAGGCTACAATATTATAGCATTGTGAAATTTTAATTTTCTTACCAATTTTTTCTATTTTTCTATTAAAATTATAGCATTTAGCCTACTAAACTGTTGTATCATATAGAATGCTTTGTCAATTTAAGGGTTAACTGCTGAGATTCTCAAGTTCTCCATTGTAACGATTAACGCAAAAATTGATGTAGAATGTAGATTTCTTCATAAAATTAACCGTTACGTTTTTCTTTATCATTGTTAAGGAGACACGGAATTGACAACGTTCATTATTTATGTATTACACAAAACTTTTTTTTTTTCTCGAAAATTGAAGTTATACAGCTGGTCATAACTTTATGCTGATATAGTATTCTTTTTAATAATTTCCTTGCTATGAAACAATTATTTCCCAAACATTATATTTTTTCAATAATTTTCGGTATATTACCCGCTGTAATATCTCAAAACTACAATAAATTTCGAAAACAGAGTTTCAATACATATGATATCCAAATAAATAACTACTGAAAAATTGCAACTTTCTAGCTTAAATAGAAGCTGAAAAAATGTTTCTTTTGTTTGGAAAAATTAAACTTACGGAAAATAAGTATTTAAATAAGACTTTTATACATAAAATATACTGCACCGATTCAGAAAGAGGAAAAATTTAAATGCATACGAATCGGTATTTGTTGAAATAACGTCAGCCACAATTTTTGTGATGTTCAAGTTTGTCGTTATTTCGCAATATTTATAGTTCAACATATTGTTTGATGTTAAAATTATGTGATTTGTGTGTTCATAATTAACCTACAAAGAACTAAAATACCTTAATTTTGTTTAAACAACGTTTATTTTTAAGTTTCATATAAGTCTGGATTTCATTACTGTTGTTTTAAAAAATACCAATTCATATAATTTTAGTGTAGTCAATATATATATCATATAAAATTTTAAATATACAAAAATCAAAGAACAAATTGGAAAAATAAAAATAAATATAAATTCCCGCCCAAAATCAGTGTCTAATATATAAAAGTGAATGTGGGTATGTATGTATGTACGTACGTATATATGTATGTATGTATGTATGTATGTATGTATGTATGTATGTATGTATGTATGTATGTATGTATGTATGTATGTATGTTCTCTATACTAATCTACACGCTTTGACAGATTTGTGTAAAAGTTTGCACATTTAACCTTTATAACCAGGAGAAGAACATAGGCTACATTAAAATCGGACAAATAGACGTTAAATTAATTAAAAAGATAAAAACATAAAAATATATAGGTCAAATATTAATGTATAATTTTAAATGCAATCTTCTACTGCCAATTGTTCTTTATTATTGTCTGTTGTATTCAACATCGACTTTCATGAGGCCATGGAAAAAGCAAAACGATATAAAATAACATTGTAGATACATCATGAAGGCCAAAATCTAGACAATTCATGCATTAAGTATCTTTATGCAGTCCAGAACCGTATTATGTGTTTCTCGAGATAGTTGTAGATAGTGAGCAGACTATGTTTTATCAAACTGAATTCTTGAATTCTTTGAAATAGCAAAGATTGTCAACACATAATTGAATACTTAATATTGAATCACCAATAGTACTATTGCGAAATATTGATCCACAAAAAGTATTCAATGGAACAGGAATTGGTGTGAAAAAACTCATGCCAAACGTAACAGAAGTGATAGTATTAACTGGCAAAACGAAAAGAAAAGATGATTTTATCCCACATATTTCTATGATAGCCAGTAACATGCCATTCGATTTTAAGCAACTGTCATTTCAGTGCGACTAGCATTCGTAATGACCGTAGTAAAATAAAGCTCAAAGATAGTCGCTCAAAGTTGCAGGCATTCACTTAAAAAGCTCAGTGTTTTTCACATTGTAAATAAATTGCGTAATTTGCTTTCGAGTGAGCACACCTAAACATATATATATATATACATTTATACAAAAGAGAGAAAAATGAAATGTATGCATATCAATGATACTTTTGTCGTGTTCCTAATGTAGTATGTGAATATACGTAAGCCCACTGAAAATAACACTGTATTAATTCTAAAATATGTATCTTTCAAAATAATATTGTCCGTATCCAATAATGTGTTATTGTGAAATTCTGTCTGTGTAATCATGTTGCCAGTGTAGAATGTTAACAGTCACTTCATTTCTATAACACATGTCTTTCAGAATATTATTATTTATGTTGACTTCTTGCAAAATTATACTGTATCTGCAGTCTGTATATAAAATAAAAAGTAATTTATTTAATATGTTCTGAATTTGTTAGATGTAATATCTCGAGTCATATTTAAAAAGCCCGGGTATGATATAAGCGGACGTACAGCTGTCAAGGGTTAAAAAATCTTCCAATATAAACTGAATTATATATGTATATATTGATTCTTTGATACGACCGATAGATAGATTTCGGCTCACGATGACACCACAACGGATTCAGACTGAGAACAAGGGAATTCCCTAATTACCGTCAGCTCTCTGAAGTTCAAGTGAAAGCACACATAGACACAGAATTACGTGAAATGTATGTCAGCGCAGCTTCAGATCAATGCACAGATCTTATAATTATTTTATCTCTGCCTCAGTACAACGTCATATTTGTGGTGGGGAGGAAAGGAGACGGCAGAAAAATTATTTACTACGCTGACAGTCACGACTAAGATAAGGCACTTGAAATTTAGCGGTAACTGACCGGCAGAGATAAAATGTAAGATCCGTAGAAAATTGAGTCAACACTAAGGGGGCGTATAGAGATCGAAAGGTGTGTTTTCGTTTTGCTGAACTTCAAGACAATGTTAACTCATTTAAACGTTGTGTGACTGTAGCCTGTATATATTTTCGTTGGGTTTTACTTTGTTTATAGTTTGATTTTTCTATTATTTTATTTGTATTTCTGGCGGTGTGGAAGAGAAGGCCTAATGGCCTTATCTACACCAGAATGCATAAATAAACAAAACAAATAAATATATAAATAAAAAAAATTAAATGTGAAGCACATGATGAAATGTTTTCTTCTCGGTGCCTGATCTAAAACTGTTTTAAATTTAGTTAACCCTGGTAGGCATTTGGCTAAGGAGTTCATTAATTCATGTAAGTGAAGTTAAGTAAAGATTCATCTTTATGGACGAGGAAAGCTTCGTAAAGACAATTTGTTATGGTTATCTATAGTTGGGTTTTCGAGATTTCCGAAAATTTAATAACCAGTTCAATTAAAAATAGAAGCAGAAAGGAAAACACGCGCAACGCCGGGTACTTTCAGCTAGTATTTTATGAATATTAAGTTGAAATACCTCTTCTTTGAAAATTGAATAATTGAAAATTGATGTAATTTAGGTATAGTAATATATGATATACCAGTTTTAGGCGGGACATCCGACTAATATACTGGAAAAATAAAAAAAATAAATAAATCAAAATTTTCACCGAAAGTCCAATTCCGTTCATACTTAATACCATTTAGCACAACATTACATAATGTGACGCTTTTGCGACTAATTTAAATGTATTACATTATTATAGGCTTAAAATCGTACTTCTAATGTTCCCCCAGAACTTCTGATGTCACAATACGGATTTAGTCATGTTGGAATATATAGAAACATTATTTACTAAAGTTATAGCATTCGAAGGCAAACACTTTATGAATGCAAAAATTATTTTTAATGAAATTAATCCCGTAGCACGACTACTAAATTTTCAGTATTTAGGTTGTAAGACAAGTGTGTTTAAACCTAAAGAGAGTGAGAATTAAATTATTAACAAATTTCAGAGAATATGTGGATTCATCAACGAATAATAATAAATAGAATTTGCACAGAAACTATGATGGGGGTACCAACATTGTAATATGGCTTACAGTATTGGATTCTTAACATAACAATTATCTCGATAAGTTGAAATAGCAGATTAGAGATTTTTGTGAATAGCACGTGGAATGTCCCTACAAGATAAAATCGCCAATACTGAGACAAAAACCCAAATAAATATGTTAAAGTCTGCTAAAAGAATACGGGACTCTCAGTTGCTATAGCCTATCATGGACATGTACTTCGGATGGAAGAGGATATAACACCAAAAGCTGTACTGGATTATGACCCAAATTGTGAACGTCCAGGAATACTATTGCGAGTCTAATTTGAATTAAATACAGTTGATGCCGCAATGAATCATGAGGTCCAATAATTTTGAACTCGCAAAAAAAAAAAAAAACATAAGCTGTAGTCTATAATATGAAATAAATGATCGCAAACGAGATAACAATCATCTTAAATTACATTGTTCAGCGTACTTGCTGGGAAATCGGCTATCGCCTTGAAATATGCATGTCTAAGAAAAGTAATTAGGCGACATTATGGCTCTTTGGTCTAAAACAAATCTTGGAAAATTTACACAACTTTTATATACATGCGTATGAAAGTCTTAAATTTTTAACGTGGAACGTTTCATTGGATACCTTACTTACTTATTTACTTATGGCTTTTAAGGAAGCCTAAGATTCATTGCCGCCCTCACATAAGCCCGCCATCGGTCCCTATCCCGTGCAAGATTAATCCAGTCTCTAACATCATATCCCACCTCCCTCAAATCCATTTTAATATTATCCTCCCATCTACGTCTCGGCCTCCCCAAAGGTCTTTTTCCCTCCTGCCTCCCAACTAACACTCTATATGCATTTCTGAATTCGTCGATACGTGCTACATGCCCTGCCCATCTCAAACGTCTGGATTTAATGTTCCTAATTATGTCAGATGAAGAATACAATGCGCGCAGTTCAGCGTTGTATAACATTCTCTATTCTCCTGTAACTTCATCCCTCTTAGCCTCAAATATTTTCCTAGCAACCTTATTCTGAACCACCTTTATCTCTGTTCCTCTCTCAAAGTGAGAGTTCAAGTTTCACAACCATACAGAACGATAGGTAATATAACAGTTTTATAAATATTTCCCATATTTAATGTGCGTTTAATTTCCTCCCGAGTATAATTTATATTTGTTACTGTTGTTCCAAGATATTTGAACTTTTCCACCTCTTCGGAGGAAAAATCTCCAATTTCTATATTTCCATTGCATACAATATTCTGGCCACGAGATATAATCATATACTTCGTCTTTTCGGGATTTACTTCCAAACTTATCTCTCTACGTGCTTCAAGTAAAATTTCCTTGTTTTTCCTAATCGTTTGTGGATTTTCTGCTAACATACTCACGTCATCCGCAAAGATAAGAAGCTGATGTAACCCGTTCAATTGCAAACCCTGTCTGTTATCCTGAACTTTCCTAATGGCATAGTCTAGAGCAGATGTCTCCAAAAGCCTACTCGCAAGTAAGCCCCTGAATGGAACCGAAGCCAGTACGTAAAGAGCGCGCTCCGCCTCACCCATCCCCACCCGTACTGTACTCAATGTTTACGCGCAAACGAAGAGCAGTGGGGGACTGCCATTATCATTGTGTTGGTCGGAGTGTTTGACCATTTCACAATGTCTTCTAATCATGGACATAGTACTTTACATTCAAGGATGAATTGGAAACGAAATTTTTTGTGTTAGTGGGGAGAATGTGAAATGCTTAATTTGTTTGAAAATTCTTAAGCGTGTGTTAAAATTCAACATGCGACGACACTACTCGACTCTTCACAAAGAATATCATACAATTACAGGCATGCTGGACACGTGAAAATAATTTATTTGGGACTATCTGTATAACTGTAGGTTATACATAATAATCAGTATATTACAATACGTTTACACTCAGTTCCGCATGACAAACATATGTTTTTTGTTTCATTTTGAGTGAAATGCGTAGGCCCACAAATATTTTGATAAACATAAAACAAGAAAATACAAACACAAATTACACACGTGTCTTCAGTCTTAAACAGAAAAAGCTTCTTGCTAGCTATGTTCTAGCTTCGAACATTGGACAATCAATGAAGCCCTCTACAGAAGCATCATTTGTAAAATAGTGCATACAGGACGTTACTAAAATACTGTGTCCAGAACAAAGTCAAAGTTTAAGAAAATTAAATTGTTTCCAATTATAGTTCAGAGAAGTAATTTCAAGATTGTAAATGTAATTAAATCTGAAGTCGAAACCACAATTAACCAGTTTGTAGCTTACTCACATGCATTGGACGGAAGCACAGATAGAAATGACAAAGCTCACCTAGACATTTTCATCCGAGGAGTTTATGAACATTTTACTGTGTCTGAATGTCTTCTAGATGTAATTACAAAATAATATTGGAGAAGATCTTTTCCAGGCACTGAAAGGCACCATTGAACAGAAGAGGTTGAATTTGCAATGGCTTGTGTCAATAGTAACAGACGGGGCTCCAGCTTCATATTTGTCAAAATAATATACAAACGTATGATATTTCTTATTCTTTTGATGTTATTAGTTGTAAACATAAGCAGACCATTGCCGCGATCCCCCACTGATCGCTCCCATCTGTTGAGGTACGAGTCTCTCCCCCTTCTTTAGCCTTAAAGCACACTGTGTTTGGCAGACAGCATCGAGAGCACGAATGACGATACGCTTTTTGGATACCTCTGGTCTAGAGCAAAGCTAGAAAGGTGATAGTGCTTTAGCCCGCAGTGACTTGGAAATCATCAGATAGAAACTTCATTGGACACCTATTCTGGAAAAATGTCTATTATCAGTTGTGTAATAGTCTACGCGCGTCTTTCTTCTTAGCGGAAACGTACGGATTCAACCCGCAACATACCACTTCTTCCTAGTGGTAGCAGGCCGACGCTACACATAACATAATATACAATTAAACTAACTCTTAATAATGCAACATACATGATGATCTTTAAATTATTTCATACACATCATGACCTATAAACGTTCGAAGTCATACAAACACATAACTTAAAAGTTCCACACTATTTCAGGCATTCTACGAATCCCCTGCCATCTTTATGTTGAGAATATTCTGTAATGTAAGATTTATTTAGAATAATTTTAATGTTTTTCAAAAATAGAAAGGAAATGAATATAACTAATAAAGGAAGAATAGAAACAATTGAGATATTCTAGAGATAAGAACTCTATCGTAGATTGTATTATTTGCAACGAGTAGACTATACTGTTCATGCTGCTCTTGAATGTTCATATAAAAGAAACTATTAGAAAATTAGCGATAACTTTAAATTAATTTCTTTGTTTGCAGATAGCGATTGAAGGTCAATCTTTAATCTCATCTCTGTACTATCTACCTACCGAGGTTAAAACGCTTCAAATGGAACAATAAAGAAGAAAAAATCTTGAATCTCTGGTGGAATGGAAATGTCGCAATATTGAGGAACTGAACACTGATTCTTCAGGTGGAGAGGTAACAGATATACAAGACACAGTCAAGGAATTTCAGAACTTTACATAAACACACGCTTAAGACCCTCAAAACCTAACGTACAAGTTACCAAACTTGGATGTACGATTTTTCGTTAAGAAATAACTCTTAACTTCTCAGTTTTTTATTTTACCGACTTCTTGTGTATATTCGAGTTACATCTGATATAATTACAAAATAATAATAAAAATATCAATTCATTCATTTAGTATTCTGCCCAAGGGCAGTTCTTTCACTGCAAACGCAGCTTACTCCAGTCTGTCCTATTTTCTGCCTTCCTCTTTGTTCCCGCATGTAATCCATATATCTTAATGTCTTCTATCATCTGATATCTTCTTCTAACCCTACTTCTTCTCCCGTTCACCATTCCCTCCAGTGCATCCTTCATTAGGCAGTTTCTTCTCAGCCAGTGACCTAACGAAATCCTTTTCCTCTTTCTGATGGGTTTCAGCATTTTTTTTTCACCCACACTTTCCAACACAGCTTTATTTCTTATTCTGCCTGTACACTTCACACGTTCCATTCTTCTCCATATCCACATTTCAAATGCTTCTATTCGCTTCTCTTCACTTGGTCGTAATGTCCATGTTTCTGCCCCATACAATGCCACACTCCATACAAAGCATTTCACTAGTCTCTTCTTTAGTTCTTTTTCCATTTTTCCATAGGTCCACAGAAGATGCTCCTTTTTCTATTAAAAGCTTCCTTGGCCATTCCTATGCTCCTTTTGGTTTCCAGCTCATGTTACTGTTCATATTACACCCCCCCCAAAATAATAATAAATAATAATACACTAACAATAATAATAGGGATGTAGCACGTATGGACAAATCCAGAAATGTATGTAGAGTGTCATTTGGAAGGCGTGAGGGGAAAAAAACCTTTGGGGAGATCGAGACGCAGATGGGAGGATAATACTAAAATGGATTTCAGAGAGGTGGGATATGATGGCAGTGACTGGATTGATCTTGCTCAGGATAGGGACCGATAGCAGACTTAGGCCTATATGAGGGCGGCAATGAACCTCCGGGTTCTCTAAAAGCCATTTGTAAGTAAGTAAGTAATAATAATAATAATAATAATAATAATAATAATAATAATAATAATAATAATAACAATAATAATATCATTTTTATTATAACTAATTCCCGAATCTGTGCTAGAGGTTAATTTATTTTGGTCTTAATGTGCTGTAGTTACACAAAAGTCCCTTGAAATGTCCTTCCTTTCGTCATCAGTTAATCCTTTACAATATCTTTTCAATTCTTTCTTCTGTAAAGAAGAAGAATTGAACATTGTTTTTCCGAAATTAATTTTTATGTTACTCTATACCACTTCATTTTCATGATTCAGTAATCCCACACAGTTATTATTCGGTGATTTCTCATTTATGATAATATTAGTTGGTGTGTGCCTAGTTTGTACTGATGATGGCTATATGAAATATCTTTCCGTAGTTTCTCAAAATAAAGATAGCTATCCAACTTCCTTATATATTTTAGTCGGTTATTTAACGACGCTCTTTAAAACTACTAGGTTATTCAGAATCGATAGAGATAGATAGTATTTGGCGAGATGAGGCTCATTGAATTACATGATATTTGTCTTAGATTCAGGAAAACCTCGGAAAAATCCCAATCAGTAACTCAGCCCAAGCGGGAATCGAATACACATCTTAGAGAAATTTCGGTTTAGCAGGGAAAGGAGTCACCGCCTATAGCTGCGTCGAAGGCCAACTTTGTTAAATACTGTGCTTTACAACACAAAATATGAAATTAGTTCCCGATGGGTAGAAGTATCTTCGTTGCTATATAAGAACGTAAGCGTGTCATTTCTATAGATCTGTCAGACTGAATTTTCAAAAACATTTAATTTTATTAATCTGATGGTAAGAGATTTCTATTGATCCATTAGAGCAAGCATTGATGAGGAGCATTAACGTTTGGTAGTAGTGGTAGTATTAGTTCAGTAGAGCGTCTCGTTTAGGCACAGTGAAAACGTAAACAAAGTGCAAGTAACGTGTGGGGGGAGGACGAACCGTACGATAGACACGAGGGGTGCACAAAGTTTTAGTTACAACATTTATGGCGGAGCATTAATTGAAATTACATTTTCCAAAAACACACAAATTGCATAACGTTATCACATACACATTTAACAAACAAGCAACTGTAAAGTTCAAATAATTCAATATTACAAATCAAATTTTGCTACTTACATGATATTGTTTTCAAGCAGCATTTTTTACGGTCATGAATTTAATTTTCTGTATGACTAACATAATATCACCGTCTTCTATGGCCGAATTAACAAAACTACAGTTGGTCTGAACTGTATCTGAATAAGTTGAACTTTGAGAAGGGATAATTATGTTTAGGAAATACTGCAGTCACTTCAAATCAGTATACTGTAGTTTTGTTAATTCGGCCACAGAAGACGGTGATATTATGTTAGTCATACAGAAAATGAAATTCATGACCGTAAAAAATACTGCTTGAAAGCAACATCATATAAGTAACAACATTTGATTTGTTATATTGAATTATTTCAAGGTTACAATTTTATTGCTCGTTTGTTAAAATGTGTAATATATAATGACCTAATGCAATTTTTGTTCTTTTATTTTGTGTTTTTGTAAATTATAAATTCAATCAATGCTCCGCTATAAATGTTGTAACTAAAACTTTGTGCATCCTTCGTGTTTATCGTCCTCCCCTCTCACGTTACCTGCACTTTGTTTATGTTTTCACTGTGCCTAAACGAGACGCTCTACTGTAGTATAGTAGTAGTCCATTTAACGATACTATGAGTTGGAGAGAATATGAGACGTCGAAATTGAATGTGACCGATTAAAAGGTCAACAAATTTTACCTTGAGCCCCCTAACAGAACAGGTTTCTTTAAATGCCATAAACATACCACACGGACCTCCCAGCTTCACTTCCCTCCCAAGATAAGCTATACTTAGTATTTTATTTCCGTTTAAAATACATTGCTCTAAGCGAAGTTTAAACTCCGGAACCTCTAATCCAAAGAAAGAGCATCGAGAATTTGAATTAACCAATTTGTATTATTCTGGTTTTGAAAGAATTAAAAATTTTAGAGTGAAGCATAGAGCGTATTCCGAATCTCACCGTAGAGCAATCCGATGGCATCACGATGTTCCGAATTCCACCGATGACGTCATTGATGCTATTCCACCGAAGACGTCATTGATGCTCCACCGTTGTCGCACCGGTGCCATCAACTTACAGAGGTGGTGACAGTCTCCATCAGCCGCCATCAGTGAATCTGATTGGTTCTTGTATAGGGCGGGAATTAGCAGACGAATAACATCGTGCACTGTTGTGTCATGGCGGTGTGTTCTGTGTATTGTTTGTAATGAGCACAACGTAAAAACAATATGTTAGTGGCTTATGAGCGAACATGTCAACGGACCCGTTATTACTACTGGTTCAGAAATAAATCGTTTATGCTCTCTTTTCTTTGAACGAGATGGCAGTACGGAAATTTCGCAAAATTTTGCTAGCGTAGCACAGGCAACTTGTACAGTCGTCATGACAGTCATCGGTCCTTCCAGCAGTTTTGTTCCTTATTTCGCTGCAACGTGACGTCATTGATGTCACCGGACCGGTGAGATTCGGAATACGCTGAGAGTAAAAACACGAATAATGTAATGTTCGATGGTTGCCAGATTACAGTGATGGTTTTCTGTCTTCATAAATTGTAATTATAATTTTCTTTTTTTATGTTCAAGTTGCAGTGATAACCCAGTATGTACGTGTGGGACTGTTAAAGCTCCTGCAAACAATTCGTTTCTAACAGGCATTGCAACCGCGGTTTATTTTGTGTCTACTTGTTAATTTTTATCGTAATCAGTGTTCTTTGCAGTTTACCACTCCACTAAATATAACCCACCCATCAAGAGGCAGGCTGTCTAAAATCCACCACACCAGTCAGATGCAATGTTCCACCAAAAATAATTTTCTATTTTCTAACGATATTTCATTGAAATATTTACGTCGATCGGAAAGTTGGTGAACTAAATAAGCTCTCCTACTCGCAGTTGGAACTCGGTAAGTGACTTGATTATCGAGTTGTATTATTCAACATTTGAGCATTACGCGAACGCATAGATAGATCATTATAAATTTAGTGATATTTGAACTACAGGTGCAAAAAATGTTGCAACCATATGTTCATGCCATTGGTCCCTATCCTGAGCAAAATTAATCCATTCTCTATCATCATATCCCACCTCCCTGAAATCATCTTCTTTTAATATTATCTTCCCAGCTACGTCTCGGCCTCCCTAAAGGTCTTTTTCCCTCCGGCATCCCAACTAACACTCTATATGCATTTCTGGATTCGCCCATACGAGCTACATGCCCTGCCCATCTCAAACGTCTGGATTTAATGTTCCTAATTATGTCAGGTGAAGAATACAATGCGTGCAGTTCTGTGTTGTGTAACTTTCTCCATTCTCCTGTAACTTCATCCCTCTTAGCCCCAAATATTTTCCTAAGAATCTTATTCTCAAAAACCCGTAGTCTCTGTTCTTCTCTCAAAGTGAGAGTCCAAGTTTCAGAACCATACAGAACAACCGGTAATATAACTGTTTTATAAATTCTAACTTTCAGATTTTTCGACAGCAAACTGGATGATAAAAGTTTCTCAACCGAATAATAACACGCATTTCCCATATTTATTCTGTGTTTAATTTCCTCCCGAGTATCATTTATATTTGTTACTGTTGCTCCAAGATATTTGAACTTCTCCACCTCTTCAAAAGATAAATTTCCAATTTTTATATGTCCATTTCGTATAATATTCTGGTCACGAGACATAATCATATACTTTGTCTTTTCGGGATTTACTTCCAAACCTATCACTTTACTTACTTCCAGTAAAATTCCCGTGTTTTCCCTAATCGTTTGTGGATTTTCTCCTAACATATTCACGTCATCCGCATAGACAAGAAGCTGATGTAACCCGTTCAATTCCAAACCCTCTCTGTTATCCTGGACTTTCCTAACGGCATACTCTATAGCAAAGTTAAAAAGTAAAGGTGATAGTGCATCTCCTTGCTTTAGCGCACAGTGAATTGGAAACGCATCTGACAGAGACTGACCTATACGAACCCTGCTGAACGTTTCACTGAGACACATTTTAATTAATCGAACTAGTTTCTTGGGAATACCAAATTCAATAAGAATATTATATAAAACTTCTCTCTTAACCAAGTCATATGCCTTTTTGAAATCTATGAATAACTGATGCACTGTACCCTTATACTCCCATTTTTTCTCCATTATCTGTCGAATACAAAATATATGGTCAATAGTAAGTTATAATAAATCATTTAAAAATATTTTATGATGTGAGATAGGGTAAAGTTGCGTAATTCCGTGATACTCTTAATTCTGTGATACTTTTTTTTTCACTGAATGTCTTGGGATTGGGTATCTTGCTAAGAAGTTCACCGATGTCTGAAATGTAGGCGAAAGATACACTCTTTGGAGAAAGATGTCTGGCGCTATGATCGAACGGCAAGCTTTGACTGACATTAAATTTAAAAAAAGTGTCACGGGATTAGGGGTATCACGGAAATAGGCATCTTTACCCTATAATGTTTATGTACAGAAATATTCAATTTCCATTACTCACTATTACATGCTATGCCGAAAATTATTCTTCCACTCCCACTGTAATAAGTAAAATAATAATAATAATAATAATAATAATAATAATAATAATACCTTAGCCTATTGCCAGAACAAAGGTACATATTGATTTTTTTTATATAAAGCGCCCCCAGAAAAAGAAAGTATCCTGTTATGACCTTGTTTTTAGAGAAGCGAATGGATTTTATCCATAACTAGTATCTAAACTGGTCTTTATTTCACCGTCCCTAGCAACCTAAACAATGGTTTTATTCACATCACTGAATTAATAGTTATTTATGGTACTTGTGAGGTAAGTGCATCTTTATTGCACGAGTGGAAAGATTTAAGCACGAGGCGTCAGCCGAGTGCTTAAATTACACGAGTGCAATAAAGATCACGCTCACAAGTACCATACGTAATTTTATCCATGACCATAACGAAAAATTATGTTTTATAAAAGAAAATATGTTGAAAATAAGTCCTCATGTAATCACATACCATGGCATGGATTTTAGAATCAATACGTTACTAGGTAGGTCATGATGTAGGAGGCCATGATTAGTAAAGAATGGTATCTAAGGCATTGGATAAATAACAAATTATAATTAATTATATAATTTTAATATATATTTTTTCACTTTAAACGTGTATTTTCGTCTTTTTGAAGTTTCAGGGATTATTTAGAAGTGTTCACGGAACTAAAATGATTAAAATAATTTCACATTTTACTTCTGTAAACTTAAGAGGAATATTAAAACTTAATTAATTATCATGTCTGTTTAGCTCAGTTGGCTAACGCGTGTTGTTTTAAAATCCTATAAACCCAACTTCGTAGGTTCAAGTCTCCTCGCATCCCAAAAGGTAAATTATTACAAAATTTTAAAAAGATGCATATTAGATATTGATGCAATGTACAAATTACGACGTAGCAGATAGAGAAAAGAGAAGGAGATTGAGTGTATGTATATTTAAGAAATGCTAATAAAGAAGTAGAGGTAGTGACATCTAGTGACCAATATATTAACTTCTTGATTAATAGTTCAATGGAAAAGTATACGTGTGTACCCGGGTACTAGGAAAATACTAATGAACTGTGAGATAAAGTTCAAACTGTGAGGTAAAGTCTTTATCTCACTAGTGAAATAAAGTAATGCTGAATAAAAGCCTACTTTACAAACGCAAAAGTATTTAGTAAAGGCATGTTTTTCGTTATGGCCATGGATAAAAGTTTTTATCCATGACCATAACGAAAAACATGCCTTTACTAAATACTTTTGCGTTTGTAAAGTAGGCTTTTATTCAACATTACTTTATTTCACTAGTGAGATAAAGACTTTACCTCACAGTTTGAACTTTATCTCACAGTTCATTAGTATTTTCTTAGTACCCGGATACACACGTATACTTTTCCATTGAACTATTACTCAAGAAGTTAATATATTAGTTACTAGATGTCACTACCTCTACTTCTTTATTACCATTTCTTAAATATACATACACTCTATCTCCTTCTCTTTTCTCTATCTGCTACGACGTAATTTGTACATTACATCCATATCTAATATGCATCTTTTTACAATTTTGTAATAATTTACCTTTTGGGATGCGAGGAGACTTGAACCTACGAAGTTGGGTTTATAGGATTTTAAAACAACACGCGTTAGCCAACTGAGCTAAACAGACACGATGATTAATTAAGTTTTAATATTCCTCTTAAGTTTACAGAAGTAAAATGTGAAATTATTTTAATCACATTAGTTCCGTGAACACTTCTAAATAATCCCTGAAACTTCAAAAAGACGAAAATACACGTTTAAAATGAAAAAAAAATATATTAAAATTATATAATGAATTATAATTTGTTATTTATCCAACGCCTTAGATACCATTCTTTACTAATCATGGCCTCCTACATCATGACCTACCTAGTAACGTATTGATTCTAAAATCCATGCTATGGTATGTGATTACATGAGGACTTATTTTCAACATATTTTCTTTTATAAAACATAATTTTTCGTTATGGTCATGGATAAAATTACGTATGGTACTTGTGAGCGTGATCTTTATTGCACTCGTGTAATTTAAGCACTCGGCTGACGCCTCGTGCTTAAATCTTTCCACTCGTGCAATAAAGATGCACTTACCTCACAAGTACCATAAATAACTATTAATTCAGAGCTGTGAATTTATTTTTTTAAATTACTCCCTCTATGACAACAAACACATTAGTAACAATAAAATCCATACATACATTAATTAGTAACTTCTTCACAAACATCACATTACAAAGAAAACGCGTAGAACTTAAAATTATATAAATATAGGTACCAGTAATGGATATAATTTTTTATTGTATATGAGAGTAAACATTTTCATGCGCTCGTGGAAATCATCACCCTTGCCCTCGCTTCGGGAGCTAAATTTTCATTCGCACAGAAAATCTAATTTTACTCTTTTTTATACTATAAACTCTAGGACTTGTATTGTTAGCACGTATGGTCAAAAAACCCGTGCGTTGGATTTAAGAGAAAATTCTGATATTGGAATATACCTGCATGTATAATATTGCTTAATAAATTCATATAAACATGATCATAAAGTTATTATTATTACTGTAATATAGTTGGTTGGCATTGATGAAGGGACGTAAATCACATTACTACCCTTGGGAAGTAAGTGGAAGCAATGTTTCGTTCGAGAGTTGCAGCAAGAGACAAAAGAAAACTCAAAATTCGACAACCGTTCCTACAGATCTGATATTAAATCATATAAAATGAATAAATATATTTTTATTACGCAAAATGTGCGTGTGCAAAAAAACAGTAGGCCTATATGCAATCCATGAGTTATGTAGAATTTGGTACTCTCTGACTTCTTAACTGCAAACTTGTCTTCTACTAGTAAAATCTACTTAACTTCCTTTAGACATAATAATATAATATTACGATAAAAGTTCCAGAAGTGCTTTTTACAAAATGGAGGAAAAGTATGAAAAACGAGCAGAGCAAGTTTTTCAATTTCCGAGATTTTGTAATGCACTTCACGAACGTGTATTGTGCAACTTTTTTTGAATGACCATATTTTTAAAATTGCAAATACAATATATTTTGCATTGAAAATTTACAGCATTCCAAAGCCTTCGCAAAACTATACTGTAATGGATACTAAGTAACATTAAATGCATTGTAATGGGTATATATAGTTTTATCACAGTCTAGTATATACAGTCACGAAGCTTGAGTTGTGAGGGTACTAGGAACAGTAGACTGTGCATGTAGGCCTACTATTTCGCATTATCTTTAATGAGGCGATAGTAGCAATCCTAGTGGTTAGCAACTATCTATGGATACATATTTACTACGTACTGAACTTCGTGACTATATATACTAGACTGTGGTTTATGTTATGAGGAATGTTTTCCTGGCAATATGTTTCTGTGCGGAAATTCTAACTTCCAAGGCCTAACAACAATAGCTGTAAATACAACAAAAAACACGATCGTGCAAAAATAACTATTCAATTTGCATTATATTAGTACATATGAATACATACTTTCCAAAAACGACTTATCTAAGATGTATGATTCTTTAGTGGTAGTTCTTAATGTAAAATATTAAAATATACTATTATAATAGTGTTTTGTGATTAGTTCTATTGAAAAAATGCCTTGTTTATTAAAATCAGCATAATTACAAATGATTAATTCTTATAAAATACTTGAAATTCTTTCATCAAAGATCATTATAACAATTTAATTTAAGGTAGGTACTTCAGTTCTAAATACGTATACAAAATTTTTTATATAGGCCTATTATATAAGAAAAGTTACACATAGAGAAATTATGAATCTCACATTAATATAATCCTAAATGATCCATAATAATGTTGTAAAGATAACATTAAATTATGAGTGCAACTTTCTGGGAATTGGAATTTGAATATTAGCAAATTAATAATGCGTAAGTCTTGAGTATATGCGACGCAGTCTCAACACTATTCGTATCCTGCGTTTATAATTAAAAACTCATAAATCTTTTCGAAATTTGGAATAGCAATTTTAAACCACTAAAGGTACGTTTTCCTCGGTGCGAGTATTGCGATGATCGTTCGACAATGATCGTGCAACGATAATCGTTGGGCACTATTTCTTTGTATTTTCTGTGGAGCTGTTTTCCTCCGAGCGACTGCCGCGACTCTAGAAAATACAGAGAAATAGTGCATGATCATCGTTGCACGATCGTCGTTGAACGATCATCGCAATAGTCGCACCGAGGAAAACGTACCTTTAGTAGCCACGGCTTTTATTTGTCCAGAGAAGTAAACTGTGGCTTCATTACTACATCGCGACTACTTTTAAATTGCTTTGTCATTAAAAGATGAAGGATGTGCCATCATAATCAAGTGTTAATAATAATGAATAAGACTTACTTACTAGTAACCAAGATAAGTGATTTCTGATAACGTATATTGAGATAGTATTGGTAATAATAAGGCAGTGCATTAATTACAAAGGCAGTACAACTATTCCTCTATTCTTACAAACGTACGAAAAACACATACAATAATAATTGTTATAATAATACCAATAGTAAGTTAATGAGGATTATGGGTGAAATTTATATTTTCTACATTTTCAAGCTACGTCCTTGATTTTTTGTACACACAATCACTGTGTGACAGATAATTATGTGGTGAAGTTTAATTTCTGTGAGTCAATTAGTTTCTCAAAAATATGCATTTTTCAAAAATGAAATGTGTCGCTCAATTTTTCATTAAAATATTTGAAATTTTTTTGCAATATCGCTCGCAAATTTAGAAAAATATCATGCATCAGTTTTCCTACATGTGACCCGTTGCTGCGAAAAGGGACCTAAAGTCGTGAAAGGAAATTTTACAGGAGAACAAATAACGAATTTGAGGTGTAAAAACTACATTACTATGTTTTGACATCTTGCGCTATCTGTAGGCTTTTTTACATACTAAACTAGGACGTAGTTTTACATAGTGCTTCTTGAATACCTAAATCTTTCTTTTAGTTGCTAAGAAAACAAATGACAACTTTAATTTGCATTTTTCTCGAAAAGTACATAATGTTAATTTGCATTTTTCTCGAAAAGTACATAATGTAACATCAATATTCAATAAGTAATATATTAAAACCTATAGCACCTATAACCATGATATATTTTTTTTAAATGCTCAGTATTTCATCCTCTTTTTGAAACCACAAAAAAAAAAAAAACAAAAAAATTTTGAAAAATCCAACTTTAGGTCCCATTTCCTGCACATATCTTAATTACAAAAGGGGGGAAAATGTTTATAACCATTGCATACCTAAAAATAAAATTTTTCCATTGCCGCTATAAATATTTAATTGTTTTTATTTTGAAAAGTAGCTATTAATTTAATCATAAAATCATGCGCTGTACTCTTAACAACAGTATATACAACAATCAGTAAAAATGTCATGTTCCTAGCATCAAAATTGTAAGAGCCTTTACACTTAGAACCTGACGAAATTTGCTGAAAAAAGGTTTGAGAATATAAATTGCAAAATCTGTATTGGAACTGAAGTTCAAGGGTGTAACCATTTATATAATGCGTAACTTTTATGCCTAATTTTCAGATTTCTTATGTTCTACTTTTTCTTCAATAAAATATTTTTTCTTTGTTTACATTTTTAGCGTAGATTTCTCATACTCTTCTCTTAACTTGCCTGCCATATATTCACTATAATCATGATCTTGTGCAAGTGATACCTGATTAAGCTTATAGTCGTATATTAATTTTTGACATTTCTTTTCCAGCTTCCAAACACTTGTTGAATTCACTCTTAAATAACGATTGTGATATGCTTCTTTCCTGTTTTAAGGGGAGGCAGAGGTGAAATTTTCGAATAAAACTGAAAAGAAAATGAAAATTTGGTTTTTTCCATTTTTATTATCTTTATTTTGATATTCCGATGTTAGTTTTTGATTTTATGCCCTTAAAAGTATGAAATTAAAACCAAGATAACTGTATTACTATATTATTCCCATAATAAACTAATACTTATCATTATTTATATACTTTCTCTGAATATATAAATAAAAAGAAATATTGAAAATTTCTTACAATATGGCGCATGGAGCATTTTATATCAAACGATATAAAGTTTTATAAAATTATTAATATTTACAGAACTATTGTACTTAGAAAGTTGAAACTTGGTATGTCCATTACTAATAACATACTTAGGGGAGAGTCGGGTAGTATCGGACATCGGGTAGTATCGGACAGTGCGTTTCTTTCATCTACCACCTTATGGTAGTACCTGAATGACATGGTTATGTTTCTCTGTGCGACATCACAGAAACGTAACCATGTCAATCAGGTACTATCATCGTGTGGTAGATGAAAGAAACTCACTGTTCGATATTACCCGATGTCCGATACTACCCGACTCTCCCCTAGTATCCATGATCAATTTCAAACTAATCGGATAAATTCTGTGGATTTTGAAATATTCACCTCTGCCTCCCCTTAATACTTCTGTTATTTAGAAGCTGATTACGATTTCACTACATTTTCAATTTTTATATTTTTTTTTCTAATTTGCCTACTTTAGAATGATTACTTTTATTTTGTTAATGTGACATATGTAGGAAAATGTCGGTGGCTTGTTTTAATAGATAATAAATTTATGTAATAGGTAGGGAGATATAGGCCAGAGAATTTTCTCTAGTGGGCAATAAAACATTCTAAAGCACTTCAATCCAAATAGGCTTTTTGTGTATCGACGATGGAACGAGTTGCCTGCTGATTATACTGTCCAAGGTATGGCGGCTCTAGAGTCCGCCATACCACTGATTACTCTCCAATCATCAATTCCTTCATACTATATCTGTGGCTGTGGTTTTCCGTAACATAGAGATCAATATTAATCTTCAGGTAAGAAAGAACCTCGGGGTCTTCAGTACCTCTTACGAAGATCTCTGTAATAATTCCGCTAGAATCCACCATTACTTCCATCTACAAATCTTTGAACAAATTGCGAAGAATACCTGATGACGATCGATTCGATATCATGCAAAATCAAGTGGCACCCTTTTCTTCCAGACGTAAATGATACTCTGGACAGTGTTGATGAAATGGCAAGAGAAAAACGGGAGAATCTAGGTAAAACCCTCTCACTATGGTTTTCTCTCGCCATCCCGGGGATTGAACTCGAATACGTGGTCGTCGTAAGCTAGAGTACTGTCAACTGAGCTACCAAGGCTGATAAATTTAAAGAGTGACATGGAAAAGTATGCCATTTAAAAACATATATATCAAGAACCATTTTTCAGGTAACACCTATAAAAATCAATAGTAACATCAACAAGTCGACAAAGAAAGTGAACTGAAGAAAATTTTTGTATCTAGTTCCGTATTCATTCATTAGTGTACTACAGCAATCATGTATCCTCAGATTGAGGTTCTGGCTGTACAGTAGTGGCAAATAAAACCGGACCGACCCTTGTAGTTGATTTCAGAGCCTTGTTCACTTCAGAGCACGATAGACTGGTAACTAAGACTTTCGTGGTTCGAATCCTGCCTGGGATTGAAACTTTTTTTGTTCCTTATTCAAATTTATTCCCAATACTTTTCGATTGCTGATAA
The DNA here is from genome assembly GCF_040183065.1 of Periplaneta americana. Taxonomy (NCBI): domain Eukaryota; kingdom Metazoa; phylum Arthropoda; class Insecta; order Blattodea; family Blattidae; genus Periplaneta; species Periplaneta americana. The sequence continues at coordinate 80,175,385 of NC_091124.1, read as the reverse complement.
AATTCATGTTCTGGGAATAATAAGCTAATTAAGTAGTAAAATATCGCTGCAATCGAAAAGTATTGGGAATAAATTTGAGTAAGGAACAAAAATGTTCCCTTCCCAGGTAGGATTGGAACCACGAAAGTCTTAGTTACCAGACTATCGTGCTCTGGAGTGAACAAGGCTCTGAAATCAGCTATAAGGGTCGGTCCGGTTTTAATTGCCACTACTGTGCATCTATTATCAGGCAGTACATCTCACTCGACGATATATGTCAGAGGAAGAATAAATGTTTGTATGCATCTGAAGTCTGACTAGTGTAATATGTAGCTACGTGGCGATGTATGCAATGGAGGGGAAAAGGAACTGGCCACCCTTCCCCATTATCTTCTGGTCTAGTTGTCTCCTAAGTCGTGCTTTCTTGGTATTGCTTGTGAGGTTCCGACCTGTCTTCGGACAGTTGACTAAACAACAACAGCAGTCATGTTGTGTGAACGAAAAAAAATACTTTTAGACCAGTACGTATTTACGCATTACTAGATTATTTGATCCCTGACCTTGAATTTCTGTATTGAGGATTTCGAATTTAAAAAAAAATAATAAACGCACGGAAAATATATGTAAGGTTGAAAATATATTCCTGAAGTCTGATTTATGCCAATATATTATACTGAGAGTATAAGACTATTTATTGAACAATATTATTAATCAAATAATATGTGTTTGTGACAGTTTCAGGATTAGTTTCAACTCTTAAGTAATATTTAAGCAACTGAAACCATAATTTATTGAGATTAGGCTAGCAACAAAATAAGGAAATACAGCGTATTAAAAATGTCTTAAATAAATTAGTTTTGTGCCAACAGCTCAGAGAAGTACGAATATTAGGTGACTTTTTATTTGAATGTACATCAGACGTATTTCTATCATACTGAGTTCAGCAGCTCATATAGAAATTTTAAATAATTATTTAAGAGATCTACAACAATCAAAAGTAAGGATATTATTACAATTATCCCCATGCCATAATAAAAATTTAATTTAGTTCCAATACATACTGAACTAAACAACGATAACTCGATAGAAATATGTGTTCTTTCTTTAAATAGGTACGATTTTATATGACAGAGTTAATACATAATTAGCGTGATGGAATCCAAAAGAGCAATTCCATTATTTTAAATTTTAAAGTATAGTTATATATGTATCTGAAAATTGATTTTAATAAATACTAATGATTGATATATGCCAATTTCATAAACAATGTTTCAAATATTATTAATAATAAATAATATAATATCAATTGAGAGCAAATTTCCAGTCTCTTATTCAATTATGAAACGAAAATCCAACTTTGATAAAAATATATTGCAATAAATAAACAAAGACAATAGTTAAATAAATGAAAGGAGAATAAATTAAAGAGAAAATGAAAAATAAATGAATAAATAAATACAAGTAAACAACCAAAAAATGAATGAAAAGAAACAAATACGAAATAACAAAACTATATAAATGAACAAATGAATAAATAAAAATAAATAAACAAATAAATAAAGAAATAGATAAAAATACATGAATGAAAACAAAAATAAATAATTAATATTTGGGGAGAAAAATTCGCTCCGCCGCCGGGGACCTTGGTTCTACGTGCCAAGCCGAATTCAATCCACAGCACCGGATCGAATTCTCCTCCTTCAATGTTTCCCTTCGATCCCCGGCGCCGGAGCGAATTTTTCTCCTCAAATAATAATTGTCAATATTACAGATATTATTCTGTATGACAAATTAATAAATCTAGAATAAAAATAAATAAGTAAAAATAAATCTAATATGGGGTACTTTCACATAATGAATTTAATATGTTAAGTGGTAGCTACAATAATTAATCTACAATCACATTAAATTTGTTTTAAATATCTGCTCAAAGGTATGATGCTACAATACTCGTATATACGTACATAAATTGCACATATCGTACATAATCGCATGTTCCTCAGCATCTACTTGATCAAAATGTTTCAAATTTTTCGTTTTCTAGTCGGCATGAGTCCACTTGTACAAGGCATAATCAGTTTGAGAGAAAATAAGATCAATCTTTGCACAGCGGAAATGAAATATGAAATGATATTAAGCACAAATTATACAGTCTGCTAACATTATGATTATGACAGGTCCAAAAAATTAAGGCACACATATACGAAACCCAGAAGTATAATTTATTACCAAATACAATTTTTTAAATACAAAATCTGCAGTACTATATTTTACGAGCGTTCTAATCAAGAGCATTGATTTTGTGTACCTATCAGTATAGCGAATATTTCTTCAATCTTATTAAGTAATTGCAATTATTGCAGTATCTACCGTTTGATCTAGAACGGCTTTGATATAACATTTTTGGAACAACTTCAGAATACCGCGTAAGTACACATATTGTTATTTCATTATTGAATTATTTATTTTTGGTCCAAAAGGCATATTTTATGTATTAATTTATTTATCCTTTTACCATCAATAAAAACAGATATTTTAAATTAATTCTAATTTCCAGAGTCTTGTAGCTATATTAGTACTTACGTGCTATTCAGATAAATAGCGTTTTCTTAATGTTAACTATGAAACTATAGTAAAAGATTTAATGAAAAATTGTTGTACCTGCAAGTGAAGTTACTTTCGGTAGATGTGCAGACAAGGGAAATCGAATTAGGGCCGTAATTTCTTTAGAAATTGATACCAAGTTCGATTTACAGTAAGTTCACAAGATAACTGAAGCAGCGGTTGAGATGCCTGAAACTATGGAAATGCCGCAACAATTCAATTCAACTAATATAATAATGTGTGACCTTCGTAAATTCTCATGTAACCATAAACTTTGTTAGTTGGTTCCAGGTAAGATGTCGAAGGTTTTTGTCAACTCTGATCTTCTGCAAGTGTGATGAATTTCATTTCTTACTTTGAGGTAGATAGTGCGTTTTTTTCGAAGATAGTATTGTTGGTCAGAGTGATAACTGATCGAATTTAGTTTTGATGACAGCGATAACTACAAGTAGTAGTAATAGTTAGATATTGCCCTAACTCTGTAGTAAGGGAAGGTTTCTTTAAAAGAATATAGAAGAATGACGAACATCTTTTTCTTAGAAGAAAACAAGGTAAGAATTTTTCTTAACATAGGATAGATATGTACCCTCAAAAACATCTGATTCAATATCATATAGGACAGAGTTGCCGGAACTGCGTGCTCTCAAGAACCCGCACAACATTTCCTTAAGTGCAATGATTGTACAGTACCTTATCTTCCTAAAAAGTGAACCTTGTTGGATTTGTATTGCTTGTAATATGAGCACGTAATACAGGCGCTTTGACAACCCTGATATACGATAACCTGTCGAATTTACTTACTTTTGGCTTTTAAGAAACCCGCAGGTTAATTGCCGCCCTCACATAAGCCCGCCATTGGTCCCTATCCTGAGCAAAATTAATCCAGTCTCTATCATCATATCCCACCTCCCTCAAATCCATTTTAATATTATCCTCCCATCTACGTCTCGGCCTCCCCAAAGGTATTATATACTAACACTCTATCTGCATTTCTGGATTCGCCCATACGTGCTACATGCCCTGCCCATCTCAAACGTCTGGATTTTATGGTCCTAATTATGTCAGGTGAAGAATACAAATGCGTGCAGTTCTGCGTTGTGTAACTTTCTCCATTCTCCTGTAACTTGATCCCCTTTAGCCCCAAATATTTTCCTAAGAACCTTATTCTCAAACACCCTTAATCTCTGTTCCTCTCTCAAAGTGAGAGTCCAAGTTTCACAGCCATACAGAACAACAGGTAGTATAACTGTTTTATAAATTCTAACTTTCACATTTTTTGACAGCAGACTAGATGACAAAGCTTCTCAACCAAATAATAGCTGGCATTTTCCATATTTATTCTGCGTTTAATTTCCTTCCGAGTGTCATTTATATTTGTTACTGTTGCTCTAAAATATTTGAATATTTCCACCTCTTCGAAGGATGTCTCCAATTTTTATGATTCCATTTCGTACAATATTCTGGTCACGAGACAACCTGTCGAACACAGAGAATTAATTCAGATTATTAATAATCTTAGTCGTGTTATCATGCTGTCCTCAAGAATATATCAGCCATAACATAGGGCTAATATGAAATAAATGTTATATACTTAAAAAATATAAAGTGTATAAATGTGGCGAATGTACAGATACGGAAATAAAATTTGGAGGTCCCTATTTTCGCTTACAACACACTGCGCATGTGCAGTAAACAAGAGTCCCTGTGTGCTGGAGAACCTTTTAAGTGTAGTGAAAATATTTGTAATTTAAATTTATGTATTGTATTGATTAAGGCTGGTTGAGTGGAAGAGAAGGCCTTATGGCCTTAACTCTGCCAGCGAAAATAAAACATTATTATTATTATTATTATTATTATTATTATTATTATTATTATTATTATATGTGCTACTTGTGGACATCGCATGAAATTGTTGCTTACATACAGGTGGACTTCCATCAAAACTCGCTCCAAATTTTGATTTCGTATATGTACAAAATTGCACAAGACTTATCACTGTATGACGTTCGTAATAATATATTATCCCATGTACGAGATGCTTTATTTTGTGTCAGTTTCTGCCTGTCCATGGTCTATGTAAATTTTGTTGTATGCTATTATTGTCTGGTGCAATATTCCAACCCAATGTCTACGGACTCATTATGTACTGTATATCTTTTTTTCTATGTTGTAATAGAGACTGATACAGTATTACGATGTATAGGTATAAAATTAATCAGAGTACTGTACATGGTTTTTGTTATGTTAGTGGTTGAAGTAGCGATTTCGTGTATGAAACTGCATCCATTGTAGGCTATAACCTGTCCTATACGTGTATTGGTTGCCATAGATGTATTACGATATGTGGAACTGGATGCTGTGTACAAAGTTAGTATACGAAGTATACTTGTTAGTATACGAAGACAAATGAGAATGTGTTGTGTTGTTCAAAAATGTCAGTTGCAAAATTTTCAGCAAACTTACTATTAAGAAAACGTGATTTTATATGTGATATCTGTATTGTTAAGTGATTGCTGGATAGATTTTGCTCACAGTCTATTCACATTTTTGAATGAAACCCTAAGCGATCTTTATTTGAGATGAAACATAACATAATAGTGTTTCAGTTAATATTGCATCTCAAGTTTTTCCTGACAAATTAAATTGCGTATTTTGTCCCCCAAAAGTTTCATTTAATAAGAATTAGTTTCTTTTTATACATAATAATCTTAAATAGAACAATTCTTCAGATTAAATATTTACATATACGGGCTAAATCGTAAGATATGTCATTAATCACAGAGAGTATTCTTTGAGGTATATCAAACAAAAACGTTTAATATAATTTAGCTCGATTTTGCTTGCATGTCGAGATAAAAAATATTTTATATGTAACTTTACATAGCGTGTTTTGGGAAAGCCACTGATTTAATTTCCAAATTGATCAGCCAATTTAAAATAGCAGTGTATTATGATACCATGTCCTTAAATGTGTAGAAATTTGATCCGAACAAATGTAACTTTTCGCTCTTCAAAGAAATTTTACAGCGTTACATATGTTCGGACCAAATTTCTGCACATTTAAAGGACAACACTAAAATTATTTCAATCATTTATTATAATAATACACCGCTCTCTTAATTTGATTGAGCATATTGGAAATTAAATCAATGAATTTCCAAAAACACGCAATGAAAATATGTTCCAGATAAAATAATTTTTTTGTCAAAAAGGAGCAAAAGTGAGCATAATTGTGTCAAGCATTTTTGTTTGAAATATCTCAAAGAATAAATCACTCAAATTAATGACATTACTTAGGGTTCATCCTGTATAAAATGTGAAAACAAAATACCGTCTGAAAATTGAACTGTGTGATAGAGAACACACAGGCATAATTAAATGATTTCACCAATATAATCAAGAATTATTAATAATTGGTATAACTATTATATTATTGACAATAATTCAATGATGACGAGATATTGTACGAGAAGGTACTTATCAGGGGTTACATACCAAGATAGTAACAAAAGGCCTACGATGAGGTATAATCTCATTTATTATTTCAGAAGTATTCTTGTTCATTTCATTTTTCTGGGCATTCTTTCATAGAAGCTTATGAAACTGGACAATTTAAGCATAAAAACCAATATCTCGCAACCACTAGTTATGGATATATCATCTGATATATAAACAATTCTGGTCAAATGTAGCACGTTATGTAAATAATACATACTACAGTAACATATGTAGGCGCTATATATAATTAATTAACTTTAATTTATAAACAAGGGCTTAACGCATGGAAGGCATCTTCAACTCGCATAATAGTCATGTGTAAGCTACCAAAAATCTTCATGTTAACAGAAAAAGGAGCTAACAGATTAGGTGGAAGATAAACGTGTAGGCTGGTCAAGTTATGGGTTATTACCTGCTACGATATTGTCTCAATTATTGTACACAGTAATCCCTCTAGAACAGTTTCCTGTGCTTCTGGAGAACATCTCTTAAACCGAGTAACGCAAAATTTGGTACCAACATGATGGAACATTATTACACTACAGCAACACGACACGTCAGTACGTAATAGAACCGACAATATCTCCGAAGACGGATAGGTCGTGGCCACAGCAGTCACCGAACTTTAATGCACTGGATTGTTTCTTCAGGGCTTAACTCAAGAAGACAGTCTACAATGACATAAAAGAGATAGAAGGATCTCAGATCACATTTGAATAGGGTCTTAGCCTTCAATTCATAAGAGCTGATGTACTTTGCGACATAGGATGTGTTACGTTAGACCAGAGCATGTTTCAAGATGGATAAAATATTGAAAAGAAACGAAGATCAGAGGCCAAGAGAAGAGTTGGCAAGCATGAATTACTTAATAATACATGAAGTAATGCTCCAAACAAGAATGGCAGTGAACATTTTCTCTCTGAGTCTGCAAAATCTTTACGAAAAACAATGGCAGACGTGAAAAGAGCAATGCCACAATCTCCACTAAAAAAATAGTGGTTTTAAGAAAACTAATAGGCCTATCAGAAAATAAATCACCTGGATAAGAGGAAGATAAGACTAAGACAGTAAACAGAAAACATGGAAATAACCTCTCAGCTATTTTTTTTATTGGGTCATTTTACGACGCTGTATCAACATCTAGGTTATTTAGCGTCTGAATGATATGAAGGTGATAATGCCGGTGAAATGAGTCCGGGGTCCAGCACCGAAAGTTACCCAGCATTTGCTCGTATTGGGTTGAGGAAAAACCCCGGAAAAAACCTCAACCAGGTAACTTGCCCCGACCGGGATTCGAACCCGGGCCACTGTGTAATTTTATTTCATTTATGTAACATGAGTCACGAATAGTCTGCAAGATTAGTCATATACAAAAGGATTCTGTAGTTGATTTATTTTTGTTGTATGAATTATTGCCCTAAATATATTTCCTTTCGTTATAAAATATATTTGTTGGACAGCATACAAACAGAACAGATTTTGTATCATAATGAAGGTGACATGTCTGATAGGGTGATATTCTTGTAACGTGAGTCACAGACAAAGTTATATTTTTAATACATAAGAAAGAAAATTACATGGAAATTTTGATTTAACACTATTTAGTGTTGTTATTTTGTTATTTTCCCAACAGTGGCGTTTCAATTGTTGTTTATTATACGTATTTACTGTTTTATTATCCATTAAATTCCCAACTTAAAAGTGCCAAACTGTAACGTTAGTCACAGGGAATGACTTACTCTGGTGGATTTAAGGCCGCCAGGCATTCTCTTCCACACCACCAGAAATGCAATACAACTACAAGAAAAATATCAGTAAATCTTTTTCGCATTCCAATGGAATTGTCTACCAATTACTATTTTCTCCTCAGTGGTTATATCCAAGGGCTGCTTTCTTGAAAAATAACGAAATTTCTCTGCAAAGGATTGAGAGATTTCATATTGCTATAAATTTAAACGGCGATTTTCGTGAGGAACAAAGTGCCTACTATTAGGAGCGAATAAATTAGGCCTATACGGAAAGCTATATCACGGAGCATTTTCCTAAATTAAAAATATAAATGTGTTCAAATATCTCACTTTTTTTATATATATAATAGAGTACCTTTTTGTATTAAATCTACAAAACTGTAATTTATTTTATAATAAGCGTATATAATAGAATTAGTTAATATTTATGTATTTTTTAAACAATAGTTCAACAAAATAACCATGAATAGTAAAATGACTCGAAATATGACAATGGAACTGAATTGTTGTTATACGAGATAATAAGTCTCTATGTTGAGATAGGGGTTGAAGTAGTATTCTGGGGTCTATAAATGATCTTTCTACGATTGTCTTGTAGTTATGTTAGTGAAATTATTCTAAATTCCGATATGATATATGTATGAGAAATGATTTGTAGATGATTTGTGTTCTGGTGTCTAGAAATACAGCTAATGTACGAATAATCCTATGTTGCTTTATTGACATTACTATGAAGCCTAATAAATACGTATTACTCAACCAAGGCGAGTAAAGCCGCGGGCGTAATGTGCACTATCGTGCTGCGGTATTACGAACGCAGGAGCAGTAGCGCCACGGCTCCGGACTGCAGAACTTGACTGGCCTTGGTCGAGTAATACCACTATTTTGTGTGAGAGACCTTTTAAATTGTATCTAAAGCTGATGTGTATTCTGGGATCCAGTATGATCCTGTTTTCTAACTCTGAAGCATTATTTGAAATCTGGAAATATGTTACATATGAAATAAGCTATGAACTCTGTCAGTAGCTAATGTACTCCGGGTCTAGAATTATATCCTACATAAACATTTTGTTATTTGCATTAGCGTTATTATTCTGAATTGGTAATAATAGAGTGTCGTAATAATACTCAAAGTTTTCAACAGTTAAAAAATGAAACAGGAATAGTGGTACTCATAGCTATCACTATTGAGCCCTAGAAAGTCTTACAGAATTTCCTTCGTAGTTGTTAGCTATGTAGGCCTACATACCGTGGAGGCACTATTTCCGGGAACTGTTTTAAGATGAAGGTAAGTAAAATATTTATATTTATTCACATTATTTTCTCCACAGCAAATCAAAAACGATTTCGAAGGGCAGTCGCTCTTCGGCCTCGAAATGACCTGAGCTGCAGCTGGGGAAATGAAAAAGGGTCATATTTGCTTCGCACTGTATCTTAGATTGATGTTCAGTAGTGGCAAAAAACCGGACCGACCCTTGTAGCTGATTTCAGAGCCTAGTTCACTCCAGAGCACAATAGACTGATAACTAAGGCTTTCGTCGTTCGAATCCTGCCTGGGAAGGGAACTTTTTTTTGTTCCTTATTCAAATTTATTCCCAATACTTTTCGATATCTGGTAAAATTCATGTTCTGGAAATAATAGTTAATTAAGTAGTAAAATATCGCTGCAATCGAAAAGTATTGGGAATAAATTTGAATAAGGAACAAAAAAAAGTTCCCTTCCCAGGCAGGATTCGGACCACGAAAGTCTTAGTTACCAGTCTATCGTGCTCTGGAGTGAACAAGACTCTGAAATCAGCTACAAGGGTCGGTCCGGTATTTTTGCCACTACTGTACCATATTCTGAAATGTATCCCGTTTGTATATTTCATCCGTTATCGTGGCGATCCGTTATTTAGTGACGCAGAATGAACTATGCGCTTATATGTCATCGGTGGAATTGGGGAGTAGTTAGATGGTGTGTGGCGACATAAGTGCAAGAATTTGTCATGAGTTACCTCACATGTCTTATGGCTACTTCCGCTGCCTTATTTCGAATTCGCACATTGAATCTTTTTATTTTTCTTCCGATGACCTTGATTTTCTTCTTGTTTTGCATTTATCTCCATCCCATACTGCACAAGTTGTCATTTACGTCCAGCAGCATATTCCCTAGTATCGTCTACTCCTCTGCTAACAACGCCATATCATCAACCAATCTTTTGCACTTTATTCTTCTTTCGTTCTCCTACGACTACTTCTTCCATGTTCTGAAAATGGTTCTCCACTAAATCCTCCAAGCAGACAGTGGGTTATTTTACGACGCTGTATCAATATCTCAGGTTACTTAGCGTCTGATTGAAATGAAGGTAATAATATCGGTGAAATAGTCCGGGGTCCAGCACCCATACTTACCCAGCATTTGCTCATTTTGGGTTGAGGGAAAATCCCGGAAAAAACCTCAACCAGAATAACTTGCCCCGACCGTGATTCGAACCCGGGCCACCTGGTTCCGCGTTCAGATGCTTTAACCGTTACTCCACAGGTATGGATCCAAGCAAATGTTGAACTGTGTAGGTCAATGGTCATCAGCACAGAGCACCCTGGGGCTAGCGTCTCAAACCCGCGGAGAACACAATGCACGAAGGTGCATTCGTAGCTGCTAGCGGGTATGCTCTCTACCTCTTCCTGCTGCACGACGGGGCACACGGGACGGCTCCGCTTACCCTTTGCACATTTCAGCGAGTGCTGATGACCACTGGTGTAAGTGATAGAGGGCATTCCCTATTCGGCTTCCCGACATTTCTTCTTCTTTCTTGCCTTTGTCTTCTCTCATTTAAAGATTACTGAATAGCCTCCTGTCTTCCCAATCCAAAGCAATTCTCTTTAGGATCTTCGTAAGTTTATTCCGTTCTCTCTGTGAAAAGTCTTGTCCGTGTTCACATAGGCCTATACATTATCTTTTTTTTTTCTCTAGGTATCTTTTGCTATTTATAGCACTTATTTTAAATACACATATTAAACCACTGAAATCTTACAGACAATTGGAATTAGAGACATTCGAGGGGAGCAGCCTATACTTTGCATGCTATTACAATTATTATTCAAGTCCAAACCAGCAATTCGAGATACGTACACAGGATTTCGATAGGAATAATGTTCTTATCGCGAGACTCTGGACACTTCAGGTTTCTTAACGATACTGAACACAATTTTAATCACCACTAAGTACATCATTAGTGTTAATAATGTAAATGCAAATGTAAGTCTATAAAACAATTTAATGCAATAGACAAACGAAGCGGCGTATCAGGAGGAAATTAGTGGAAAGTTCGCTTGAATCAGAGCAACTGAAAACAATAATTTCCTTATCTTTAATGCAATTGGTAAGTCTACGGTAATTAGCATCTCTCAGATTAACAGTAAAATTGAACGGGTTGCTTTTTGTACTTCCATTATTGTACGACAGTCAGTCGGTTGTACAAATTTGCTTACAAATTTCACCAATATTAATTTCTAACAAATCAAACCATTCAATAGGATTTAGGCAATATATTTTTTTCTAATTTTTGGATGAAAATTGGTCTTTTTTTACTAAGTACTTCGAAACAGGTGAAGTAAGTTTTACGTTTTATTTTATTCACGTTTCATATTTCATTGAACTGAGGACGAAGCGAACTATTTGAAGCATTTGTTCTTGTTGTTCTTGTGGATACTCAAATTAGTCCAGATTCCTTATCTCTAATGGAATTCATTTGGATTATGATGATTATGACACCTTTAAAGTAGAGTAATTACAGACCATGCTTTGTGAATTTGCTTTGACATTTCATTTTATTTCAGAGTACAGATTTATAAAGAGAGAAGCCGTGCTTGGGTTTAGTTCTAAGAGATTATACGTTGAGGTTACAAATTTTCTTCAAAATTGGCACTTGGAAAAGACGATTGATCGGAATATTTCAGTGAAAATGTTCATAATCAATTTTAACTTCTCTTTAACATTTTCTTAGAAAATTTAGTGGAATAGTTTTCCAAATATCTTTAAAATAAGTATATTAGACGAAATGGATGTTCAAATTCTATAACTGCGAAATCTGATCAATATTTGTATATCCATTTCGTTATATGGCAACTAAAACAATAATTTGAGGAAATTGTATGTTAACTATTTTAAAATGTCGAACAAGAAAAAGCTAGGAAAACTAGAAAAGCCCGAGAATATCTTCAGTGGCTGTATAGACTTATATCTGATCACTGGTGTTTCTTTATGTCATCGGAGTAAATCCAAACTTTATATTGCATATAATATCGTTGTCACATTCCTCTCGTATATCGTCTGTGCAGCGATGATTGCGGATATCTTTGACAATCTCAGTGACTTGGAGAGCCTGTTTGACAACGTCAGAATAACAATTCCTGTCATCAGCACCATTTGGATCGATGCTTTTCTGAGGTAAATATATACGTATAACATACATTCAGAAGAAAAAGTACCGGTATGTAATTCTGACGTTATTGAATACAGTTGTAATTTTAATGCTGTCATGAGTGGTCTTGATTTTAACCTTTTTCTCTCTTCATCGAAGTTACTCACCGGTCCAGGATGATAGATAAACATACATTTAAAATATAACTCCTTCAGGAAGGGGAGAAGTGTTGGGGATTCTGCTCCATATTAATTTTGTGGATTTAAAGATAGCTTGTAGAATATAATCTTATAAATGATAGGGCAAACTAGGCTAATTTCGTGATATTTCTTTTTAAATTTACCACGAAATTGTACCAGTGACAAATGAAGGCTACACGGGAAAAACGATCAAGGTCCATCAAAAATCGAAATTGAGTTAATAATGCTATATTATAGTGGAAAAGAAGTACTATCATGTGGTCTAGCTAGTAATAAGAAATCATCGTTCTTGACATTCCACTACGTCAATTTCTATTAAATACACACATAACAAAGTATTAAGTGCTTAAACTTTAAAATTCGTTTATCTCGAAACTTTCTAAAATGGACCTTGATCGTTATTCCCGTGTACCCTTCAAATGTAAGCGTAACTTTGATGGTATGGTATGAAGAGCAGAAGATGGACTATAACATAGATTTTGTTCACTGCGCTCTTGCAGTGTCGTGGGTGGATTTTTTTTTTAAATTACTTAAAGAGTTTGGAGATCTACTTCTCTTTGGAATTTCTAGTAGGGGACGAAAAGATATTGCTACTAACTGCACAGTTTCCAACTAACGTTGAATTAATTCTGAAGGAGAGACAGTTGGGTGATTATTCGTAACTTGCTTCAATTGCACATATCTGGGAACAACTTTCACTTCTTCTGGCGGCTGTTGATCGTCATGATCATTTGACTTCAGTATCTGCGTATTAGAAGAGTCACGTAATCAACTTTTTTTGAGCAATTCGGTTTCTCTCTACAAATCCAATAGGCCTATCTATGCCTTTGTCCGATTACTGCTTCTTTTTTTAAATAGGTTATTTTACGACGCTGTATTAACATCTTAGGTTATTTAGCGTCTGAATGAGATGAAAGTGATAATGCCGGTCCAGCACCGATAGTTACCCAGCACTTGTTCATATTGGGTTGAGGAAAACCCCGGAAAAAGCCTCAACTAGGTAACTAGCCTCAACCGGGATTCTAATCCGGGTCACCTGGTTTCGCGGCCTGACGCGCTAATCGTTACTCCACAGGTCTGGACACGATGACTGCTTCTGGACTGTAAGTTATATGTAGAATTTATGCGCGAAAATGTATTTCAATTGATAGAATTTCGCATTGTTTTCGATTACTTAAAATCACACACACAATATTTAAGTTCCTGTAAATTTGAGGGCAACAAAGAAGTCTAATCATTGCTCACGAGTGACAACCGTTATTGCATATTCATATTCATACAGGCGCGTGCCTTTCTTTCTGATCAACATGTGATAAGTATGTTGATCTTGTGCTTTCTCATTTTATGAAATAAAGTTTTGTAGAACAAACACGCAAACAGACAAGTAGGTGGATACTCGCAGACAAAGAGTTAGGCAAGCAGGAATACGTACATTTAGGAAGACACTCGTAGGTAGAAAAATAGGTAGGCAGGGAGAGCGATAGGTGGGTACTTGTGGACAGACATATTGGCAAGCAGGCATACAGTACATATAGAGAGGAAGACACCCGTAGATAGACCAATACGGAGGCAGGCCGGCAGGAGATAGGTAGAAAGACAAGCAGGCAAACATACAGACAGGTAGACACTCGTAGATAGGCAGTTGCATGTTCATGCACATGCGCACTAACGTTTATCGTGGAAACTAGCCTGGTGCCATTCAGTAGAACAATCCGTCATTGGACCATTCTTCTTCATCGAGGCGACAATCAAAGCGAATGTGTATCTGGACATGTGCAGAACTTTTGTTGTTGATCAACTACTCCCAGAATCGGTTTTCCAGCAACATGGAGCTCCACCTCATTACTTTGCAGCAGTGCTTGGCTTCTTGAATGCAAACTTCACAATAGATTGATCGGAAAAGGGGAACCCTTGCCTGGCCACCTAGGTCACTTTTCTTTTTTTTTATTGGGTTATTTTACGACGCTGTATCAACATCTAGGTTATTTACCGTCTGAATGATATGAAGGTGATAATGCCGGTGAAGTGAGTCCGGGGTCCAGCACCGAAAGTTACCCAGCATTTGCTCGTATTGGGTTGAGGGAAAACCCCGGAAAAAACCTCAACCATGTAACTTGCCCCGACCGGGATTCGAACCCGGGCCATCTGGCTTCGCGGCCAGACGCGCTGACCGTTACTCCACAGGTGTGGACACCTAGGTCACCCGTTTTGACGCCCATTGACCTTTTTCTGGGGTTTATGACAAGTATTGTGTACCAACGTGGTACAATTGACACTTAGGAAAAACTGAGACAACGCATTATAAATGCAACTGCGCTAATCATCCCACATTTTGTCATCGAACAACAGATGACGGCGTCTTGCCATCCTAACGGCAAACACCAGCCAACTCCTCCTCGCCCCGTTCCGTGATCAATTGATCAATCTCAGCCCCCCTCGCGTATGTGGTACCTAAGAGGTTACGTCCAATTTCGGCTTCCCCTTCAAAATTTTCTAGAGCTCCTTTAGGGGAGCAGCGTAACCCGGAGTGAGACTAGTGGCCAACAGGCTTGGAGCTCACATATTTAGTTTTGTACAGCCCCCCAACCCCTTGCAAGGACGCGTTTTGCGTACCTTTTAAATTTTCCTCCCAATTCTCCTTCGATTTTCGATTTTCGATCCCACAAATGTCATGGAACACTTGGCAGAATGTTAAGTACCTTTTGGATGTCTTCAGATTACTCGAGGCGCACACATCAAGTTGCACTGACCATTCTCCGAAACTCTAAGAGTTTTTACATCAAGTTGTATAAAAAGTTATGTTATAAAACCATTACCGGTATTTATACTTTAAATTAGCACTTATTCTCGATCCTTCTAAGCGGGACGCGGTGTATATAGACAAAGAGGCTTGCATACACACATGCATAACCACATACACTCATCCTTACATACATAACAGCCAGATTTATACATTGCTAGATAAATCGGTATGTAATTACATATTTTGTTGGATAATGTGGGCATACACGTACATAATTTCGCACACATGGTATTTAGTGCCCAGTTGGCGATTCTGTATTAATCAGATGACTTTTATCAATCCAACCATTTTATATTATTTTCAGTGTAAATTTACCAGTCGAATTTCACCCAACTCAGATTTTATTACCCGCTTTTTGATTGCTCGCAGCGTGGAAGAATTTCTTTCGCCCAGATTCAGTAAAATAATATTTATACCACATATTATCTATAGTAATATGACCGATATCGAGTAATCTCAATGTATTAAATTGGAACATAACTACAAATCACATATAAAGTAGTGAGATACTATTAACATCCTTTTTTCAGAATTCGACGGCTTCCCTTGGAACAACTGATGAGTTCCGCGAATTCTTTTACGTGGAGAGATCTGCCCTTGAGGGATGCAGAATCTGGACGTATGTCGATATCAGCAATGCTCCCATTCATCTGGGCAATTCCCAGAAAATTTGTACTTTGTGTTGCAACAAGTCACACATTGTACGTGATTGCTCGTGTTACGATGCAAGACGGTAGACCCCTCGCTCTGAACTCTTGGTATCCCTTCGATACAAGTTTCAGCCCCGTATACGAGATTATTATTATCCTACAGGTAAGTCTATAAGGCCTAATACTATATTCCAGTACGTTGGATAAATGGAAAATCCCCAGAAACTATTCTAATGATGATATTAATTTTTGGTGTTACAATAACAATAAATTAATTTACAGAATGTGATATGATATGTATGATAAAATAAAATAGGATAAAATGAATTATAGTAAAATATATTACAATACAATAGAATGTAATGTAACATAATATAGGCCAAAGTATTGCAATATAATACAACAATATTTCATTATAATATGATATTCATATCAGATAAAACGAGCATATTGTTCAGCCCAATGGCAGGTCTTTCACTGCAAACTCAGCATTCTCCAATCTTTCTATTTTCTACCATCCTTTTAGCCTCCGCATATAACCCATAGCCTACATTATCTCAATGTCGTCTATCATCTGATACCTTCTGCCCCGGACTCCCATTCACCATTTCTTTCAGTGCATCCTTCAGTAGGCAATTTCTTCTCAGCCAGTGACCCAACCAATTCCTTTTCCTCTTTCCTCTTCCTGATCAGTTTCAGTATCATTCTTTCTTCACCCACTCTTTCCAACACAGCTTCATTTCTTATTCTGTCTGTCCACTTCACACGTTCCATTCTTCTCCATATCCACATTTCAAATGCTTCTAGTTGCTTTTCTTCATTTCGTCAAAATGTCAATGTTTCTACCTATACAACGCTACACTCAACACAAAGAACTTCACTAGTATCTTGATTAGTTCTTTTACCAGTGGTTCGCAGAAGATGCTCCTTTTTGTATTAAAATCTTCCTTTGCCATTGCCTTCCTCATTTAGACATCCTGGCTGCAAATCGTGTTACTGCTTAGTTATAGTACAGCCCAAGTATATGAAGTTGTCCACTTGTTCTACTGCCTCATTTATAATCGTTAAGTTTACTTTCTTTATTTCTCTTCCTATGACCATGTTCTTTGTCCTGTCTAAATTTATTTTCATCGCATACTGCTCAAAGCTGTCATTTAGCTCGAGTAACATATCCCTTAGTATCGTCTCTTCTTCTGCTAACAACGCAATATCACCAGCAAATCTTATGCACTGTATTCCTCTTCCTCCTACCATTACTGTCACTCCTTCCATGTTCCAAAACAGTTCTTTACTAAATCCTCCAAGTAGATGTTGTACAGGATAGGTGATCAAGGGCAACTTTGACGTACTTCTCTTCCTATTTCGCTTCCTTCTGACATTTCTTCTCTTATCCTGATTTTAACTCGTTTCATATAAAGGTTACCGAACAGCCTCCTCATATATATAGACACACACACATACACTCAGAGGGTGAAAGTGATAATTATTCGGACTAAAAAGAACGATAGTGTACACTCAAATGAATAGAAAATCTACATTACGTTCTGTTATTAAACGCACGGTTAATTAGAAAATTAAGTTGAAAGATTCAGCGGTGTGACAACATCGCCGTCAACACAATGCTCTTTCTTCTCGTAATACATATGTAAGAGGTCAACGAACTCAGATCTGTCTGCATTGGTGAACTGCATCCCACCTCCCTTTCTGACTACAACATTGCAATCTGTTCGCATCGTCCAGTAGCTTGAAATTTGTGGGTTTTAAATGAAATTTACACTAAACTATCCATGCTATTGAAATACGCCAGAGTGATAAATGATTCTTTATTAGATTTTCTGCCAACATTAACAAAAATTACGATCTTACTGCAATAGTCACCAAATAAGAGCGTGTTAAAGATTTTGGAAAATACATTTTTACTGACAAAGCTATGAAGTTTTCACCAATATGGTATTACACATTTTTTGTTACATAAAACATGAGCTATTCGCTCTGGAAATCTCTAGAGTTATTTCATTTCCATTCTGTATACCACAATATGCAACATAACATAAATTATTGATATGGCTGAAATAAAAAAAATAGAGGGGGAGAGATTGTGTCGTAAATTTGTTGCATATAGAGGAACACACTTTGTGGATTATAAAGCTCCAAGAAAAATCCACCAAACGCTTTCAGACTCATGTCAATGTCAAACTCCGCTAGATATAATGTACGCCTCAGTCTGTAATTGAATGTAAATTCGTCTTGCTGCCTTCTAATCTCACTGTCATAAGCGAGATTCGTGACTTTTCCAGAATCTCAGTTTTAAAAAACTGTTTGATTGGCAGAACGTGTGATTTTCTGTCATCCAAACAGCAAACCAATCAATAACAATGCAAATTTCGACAAACAGATGAAACAAAGAAATCAGCCAGACGTTCAGCAAACTTACACGCAAACATTCTCATGGGAACAGATAAAAAAGTATTTTTTTTCTCCACTGTGTTCATAATGTCAAAACAAATGCTTACACAAATTTTCGTCACTCGAGCGCAATTACGATGGCTGTCCAGAAAGTAAGTTTCCCTGGGGCCGTTTACAGAAAGAAAACACAATTTCATGGAAGGATTTATTGGAACAGATACAGCAATTATTGAACTACTTTTCAACATATTTTCTATGGGAATTGAGACATTTGCAATACCGTGGGATCAACAGAGAGTGCAGACGGCTGTCACACAGTTTCCGAATGAAGTGTCAGACTTCCACGACATGGGAATACAAACGTTGATCCTACCGTATGACAAATGTCTCATTTCCGGTGGAGAATATGTTGAAAAATAGCTCAATAATTGATGTATCTGTTCCAATATATCTTTCCATTAAATTGTTTTCTTTCCGGATGATTCTCGTAATTGCGTTCGTGTGACCAAAATTTGTACAGGGACATCATTTTATTTTTGCTTCAATTTTTATTGCACCTGAGTTTTTCAATGTACTTCACTCCCACCCCTTCTACTAATGAAGTTCAACCATCCTCCACACAGATCAAAGACTGCATGTATGTACAGTCATAGTAGCCTTACAGTCATAGTAAGAAGTACGTTCCAAAAATATGTTCGCGTTTTCCAGTGACGAAAGAGCTTTCAATATTGAATCATTTTCGCACAGGTACACACAGACGTTTGCCTACGTCGTATCCCGGTTTCCCCCACCGGCTTTTATTCGCCAGCTAGTGGCTGGGTTGTCGTCTTAGCTCTTTTTAATTTCTGTTAGGAATTGGACGTCTACGTAATATTATACAACTGTTTAAAACAACTTAGCCTAAATAAACGGGTCTCGTTAAGTAATTAACTGTCACGTTATTTCCTCCCTTTCTACGACCCTACGACATAACCACTTGGACGGACAGTAGATAATATGTCTGAGTAATTATATCTTTTCGGATCGGGCAGAAGTGAAGATTGAATTTACAGTACGTAAGGTATTCTTTTAAATAGTAGATACAGAATTATTTCAACATGAGTTATTAGTTACGAAGGACGAAACTGGTAATTGGGATTAGGCACAATAGTTTATAGTGCGATAATATGCACATTAGAACTGAAGCCTGTTTCGAAATGAACGGCCACCATTTTAAAAAATATGTATAAATATCCATATTATGATTATGTTTCAATTTAACTTCATTCTCTATAGTGTACGCTAATGTGCTGTAGACAGTATAATATACACTGCATAATGAATACGTCCATATGGGCAGCTCAGTTCATGAGTAAAAACACTTATTGTTAATACTGTACTGTATTTTGATTACACAAAAACCTAATGAAAATTATCAAACTCAAAACCGCAATATTTCCTAGTTTACGTAAATGGATGAAATACTTTTCTTCCCTCCTATACCTATTAACATGATTTGCTTGTATATTACGCCAGTATCATCGAAATCCAGTCGTGGAAGAGGGTAGCAAACGGCGTTGATCCAGAAATATAGGTAAGTTAATATTAGAAATGTTAGTAAAAATTAAATGATGTCCCTGTATAAGCACTTCTTTTGACATTATTAACATGATGGAAGAAAAATGATTATCTTTTTTATCCACCCCATAAGAATGTTTGCTTCTAAGAATAAGTAAACCAACTGATGGTCCGCCTCCTTGGTCTCGAGGTAGCGTGCGTGGTGGCTCGGGTTCGATTACCGGTCGTGAAGTCATGAGGCTTTAATTCGGACCTCTTCACGGGGACTAGTTTTCTGTCCATTGTCCCAGTGTGTGTGGTATCTCCCGGCTCCCGAATATCCTGACCCAGTAAACGGGGGAGTCCTGCAGTGTGTGTAAGTGTGTGGTGTGTGTGTGTTCAGTAGATTTGTGGGTCTGGGCACAATAAGCCTCAGGCTGCGGTGCCGAAATTAGTAAGAAATAAAAAACTGATGAATCAATTAACAAATTGGTCAATCAAACCACCAAACACAACCAATGAACGAAAGAAATAATCGAAACCAAAAAACAATCAAAGACAGGAACCTTGTCAACCAAATTATCGACTAAGAAACGAAATCATACATCAATCATGAAAGCAACTAACCAAATATCAAGAACTCAACTCACACAGCAAATACTATAGTTTTATCGTAATTACACAGCAAATCACATACGAATTCCCCATATATTGATCATTAGAGTGAAGATAGATGTTGAAGTCGCTTAAATTTAGCTAGAATCAAACTTTAATTAATATTGTGTTTTTCAATTATTTTCACTTCATGTGCTTAAAGATCTCTCGTTATAATCCTTCTTCTTCTTCTTCCTCATGGAATTAGGCCTTTGACCTGTTTCCGCATCAAGAGATTGTATCTTTCCATCTTGTAATTAGACGTCCTACTTTCCTTTTTGCCTTTAGGTTACCTGTGGAGATCTATTATGTGGCATCCTTTCAATATGTTCTAACCAGTTAGTTCTTATTTGGTTTATTATGTCACTTACGTTGTATATATTTAATTGTTTTCTTATGTCTTCATTATGTTTTTTATCTAAAAGTGTATAACCCGCCACGGAACGCAAGAACCTCATTTCAGCTGTCTCTATTGTACTTTTGTCTGATCTATTAAGTGTCCAGTTCTCACAGCCGTACGTTAACATAGGTACTTCCATTGTTTTGTAAAATTTTAGTTGAGTGGTTCTTAATGTTATATTTTAACGAGCCGTACCCGTGCACTCCGCTGCACCCGTTAGAAATAAATATAAAGTAATTACATAATTAAAATAGGACATTTGATCCAGGGAACATCCGTGTTTGTTAGAAGGATAAATCGTTTAATATGTTACTTAATTTAAATTGCATCCATATAATTAAAATGCGATCATTTTGGTCCAGAGACACTCATTTGGTGCAATGACAATTCCTTTAACCTGTTTCTTAATTTTTATTACATGCAACCATAGTGTAATGAAGATTGACATCATTTAGATTTAATGTGTATATTTTATTTTACTTGTTATAGGTTTCCAATGAATTATGGTAATAACTTAATTTTAACCCTTGTTTTCTACGTATTCAGTAAATGGCGCTTGGCCCACTATGGTTCTGAACCCTTCAAATAACTTAAATTATATTATATAATATTACATATTATATTGTATTGTATTGTATTGTATTATATTATATAATATTATTTTATGCTATATTATATTATATTATATTATATTATATTATATTATATTATATTATATTATATTAGAAGTTACTGTAATAACATTATAGCATTATGTCCATCTAGAGAACTACACTTTCCAATGGTGAAATAATAATTAATTATACAAATCGGTTAATTTAGCTTCCGATATTACTTCATAGAAACACAGAAACATTCTCTTTCATAGCTTTTGATTGTTGCTGTCCAAGGCCCCTTATAGACGAAGTCATTTGTTTTTTAATTCATTACACGGCCTTAGATGGCAGTTATTTTAATTTTAAAACTCATTTATCTCATTAAATATGAGTCCTTTCAAAATTTTTCAAGGAATAAAACTTATCGCATATTATTTAAAAAAAAACGTTTGTTATGTAACATTTTTCACAAAAATCAATAACAAGCGAGATATTTCGATTAATTGAATTCAGTCCCCCTTATAACCCCCCTTTTAAATGATGTATTTTGAATGCCATATAGCCCAAAATCTAAGTTGCAACGAACTTAATTTATATTCCAAATTTCATCGAAATCCGTTCAGCCATTATCGCGTGAAAAGGTAACAAACATACAGACAGACAGACAGACAGACAGACAGACAGACAGACATACAAACAAAAATTTCAAAAAAGCGATTTTCGGTTTCAGGGTGGTTAATTATATATGTTAGGACTAACTATTTTTGGAAAATCGAAAATTACCAGAAAAATTTCGGCTACAGATTTATTATTAGTATAGATGTTCTTCTTATTGTTCCACACATATTATGGAATCTATTTATTTTTCTATTGATATCATTTTTTGGCAGTAGGATACATTGCACCCCAAATAGTTAAAGTTATTTACTTGTTTTATTATTTTTCCGTTAATCACTATTTTGCATCTCAAGTGGTTTGTCCCTTCAAAAGCCATAACTTTTGTTTTTTTGTTCCGAAATTCTCATATCATACTCGTTAGCTATTTGAGTTAATTTAAATATAGCAATTTGTAAATCACCTTCTGTGTTGCTTAATATTACTTGGTCCTCCGCAAACAGTGTAGTGTTTAAGGATTTGTCATTTATTTTAAAATTATTACTTAATTATTTCTGCCATTGTTTAAGGACATCGTCAATATAATCGTTATAATTCACAATATCTCCAAATGATCAGTATAAAATGTTTAAATTTAGGTTTGGATTAGGCTTCAATAATAGAGAGTACAATGATTACAAGTGGATTAATAATATTACTATGTGAATTTCATGAATTTGGTTTATTGTTCCAGGTACTTGCGACAGTATTATACACATGCACATTCTCTGGTTTCATTGCCATTTATGCCATGTTAATAAGCATTGCATGCAGTCAGCTGGAGAAGCTCAGGGTTTCTATCTTAAATGTGGGCCGAAAGAGTATCGAATCCGAAAGTAACGCACAATTCGATATAGAAGAACAAAGTTATGTGAATAACAAACAAATCAATGACAACTTCTGTTATATACAAAGACAATTAAATGAATGTATACAATGTCATCAACAAATAATAAGGTGAGGTGAATGATATATTAATAAAAGGTATGTGTCATGTCATTAACACATTTAGAATTAGTATGGTATGTTAGGCCTGCTTCTATCAATTTTTGAGCTTATATTCAGTTTAAGTGTTTCAAACAATTGCTACGGTATTCTTGTATTCTTATCGTTACTGGAATATACCTATAAAGCTTTATCCCTATATAATGTATTTTTCTTATGCGACCCAGTCGAGTGCAGCCTATTCTTATTCGTGAGAATTTCATTTACGGTACCAAACGTTGATCGATTTCTTAAATGCTATTCATCGCATATTCATCTACAAAATTGTTGTTAAATGTAGTTATATAGGGTGTTAAAAATGTATCCAATATTTTAGGAGGTGATAGTATGCATTAAAACAAGAAAATATTATCTAATAAACATGGGTCCTACGACACATACTTTCTTAGATCTGAATACTTGCTCATGGGAGTTGCTCAATGTGACGTCCATTCATGGCAATGCATTTTTCTGTCCTATAATACAGCAGACTACCAGATAATCATACCACAGTTGACAGCCCTGGCATGGAATACTGATACGTCGCAAGGAATACTGAAGACAAAAGTCTGGTTGCGGATATGAGCGGGGCTTAGCAGAGTTGGTGTTGTGAATTTTTGGTAATCAGATGTGTAGGCTGATGAAAATCCCCATGCAGTTGAAGAAACAAGGCATCAGCACCGATTCTCAATCAACTTATGGGCAGGCGTTCTTGGTGATAGATTAATAGGGCCATACGTGCTACCACAGAGATTAACTGGGTATCGTTACCAGGATTTTCTTATTAACGTATTAAAACAAACTTCAAGGATTGCGTGATTGCTTACGCCGAAGGGCAGAGGAATGCATTGCCATGAATGGACGTCACATTGAGCACCTCCTATGAACAAGTGTTCAGATCTCACAAAGTATGTGTTTTACGACCCATGTTTATTTGACATTATTTTCTTATTTTGATGCATACTAGCACCTCCTAAATATTGGATACATTTTTCTTAACCCCCCCCCCCTGTATATAAGACATGATATTTCTCTGGTATATGTGTATTAATATCACAATAAATAATAATGTCTATTAATATAACTTGGATGTTTTGTATAATTTAATTAAATAATATCAATAAATTTATAGTTGTGGGTACATCTGAAACTATACTTCGTTCCATAGTGTGTTACAGGAGAAGTAAGCATTGTCGGTAGATGAGGAGAGAGGTATTATTGCTATTCAACCAATGATAGAGGTCTCATCCCACGCCTGACTTTTGGGTGGGGGGTAGAACGCTTCAGACTGCCCAACTTCAAGACAAGCTTGGAATGAGACCTCTGCCATTGGTTGAATAGGAATTAACGTAGATGAATATAACTTATGTATGTCTTATTTAGGAGATTTAACAAAAATTGTGCAGATGAATATGCGATGAATAGCATTTAAGAAATCGATCTATGTTTATACCGTAAATGAAATCAAAGAATGTAGAACTTTATACAATCTTTGTCTTTACTCTTTCGAATTCTGCACACCTCAACACCAAATTACCTTCCGTCTCGTTTCTCTTACCTATACTCTAACCACGACGTAAATACCAGATCACTTATCTGTGGCGCTTTAAGTATAGGCTACTTCTTCATAGAACATCTCGTTATTCTTTATCTTTTACAGTATCCACCTCGCGACAATGTAATTCCTTGTCACAAAGTATTAGGGGCTGCAAGACAATAAACATTAAAAAATAGCTTAAAGGATAACCTTCTTAGCAAATTCACTCTAATTATACTGACTTAAACGGTCACTGACTATATAGTAACTTTTTTTCTTTAGACATGCATCCTGATAGCGCTGTATTTTCAAAATTGTTTCATAATAATCTCTTCCTATTATCTAATATTATTTGAAATATATTAATATTCTATGTATTTTAGTTTAATTCTGCTACACAGTTTGTATTTCATTGTTTAAATAACAGTTCATAGTATTTTACGGTTTAATTGATAAGTAACTCTTGTTTACACGAAACTTTTATCTAAATCAAATTGTTGTATTATTTGTAGTTTGTAAGTTAATACATACGTATGTATACTTTTGGCTGGTTTAGTGGAAGAGAAGGCCTTACGGCCTTAACTTTGCGAGCTAAAATAAATGAATAAATAAATAAATAAATAAATAAATTAATTAATTAATTAATTAAATAATAATATTTATTATTATTATTATTATTATTATTATTATTATTTATTATACTTCTCTGCCGGCAATGTTTACATCTTCTGTCAGACATTATGGAACGAAGTATAGGTCTGTTTTAAAAATGTAAAATTACCTATGTACTAAGCAGGTGGATAACCTACATCACAAATTTCGAAAGTTATAAAGCAATAAATATTTCCTCAAACAACGAATCTCTTGTGTCATCTGTATCCGTTTAAAGCTTTCTTTAACAATCCGATAAAAAATAATAAATAGCGATAAATGGAAGCTGTGAGAGTATGACCTAGAGCCTTCTGCTGCTAAGAATTGAATCACCACTCCCTAGTCACGTTTAGAAGAATTAGGAATAACAAGATTCATGTTAATAGACGCCTCTCATCTACACACTTCCTATGTGAGGCTTGTAGTTGCAGAATTAGATACATCACTTTTTTTTTTTTTTCAAAATGAGTTAATATTATATTTCATATCTTCATATGATTCTACAACTGCTACTACACTGCTATGCTCCAAAGCCAGATATATCACATGGATTTGTATGATGAAAAATAGTATTGATTGCAAATCCTTGATTCCTTGCAAAAGTTTTTCCTTCATACTGAAAAATTATGTTTCAGTGATGTATCTGATTTTGCAACTATACGCCTCATGTAGTATATTGTATAAAATCATACGAACGAAACTCATGTCAAATGTTCTACGTCAGGCGTGTATTCTTCTACAGTACATACCTCTGGGGATAACGAAGACATTTTAGGCTGGAAAACGGGTTTAATTTAATAATTCTTCTTAGCTTGTTTTTAATAAATCTTATACAGAGGACGAAAGAAAGAAAGACAAAGTTAAGCTACTTAAATTTAATTTTCAAATAGGCGTTACACTGCAAATTTAACATTTTTAAGCTATAGATATTAGTTGTAAGAAGAAAATTCATAATGCCTATATGATATATGCCTACTATTCCAGTTTTTGATATTAACATTAACAAAAGGCCAAAAGTATTTTAATACATTCTAATGTTTAATTTGTTGAAAAATATAAGGTCTCTCCAACAACAAATTTTAAGAAATTTGGACATGAATTTATTAATTTTTATTTTTTCGTTAAAAACTTCCAATTTTTCCTCTTCTGTAAATTGATATAAAGTTTACATTTTCCACTTATTTTTGACCCCAAGCATATATTATTAAAGGTACTTACTTATATTCTAGTTAAGGATCGGTATAAGCCTCTGTAGCTGTTTTGTTTTAGGATTTTGCTATGTACAAAATTATCCCTATGATAGAGTTCTTATCCGAATTATTTGGAATTATCTAAGATTATTCTAATAAACACAAGGATAAAAATTTTCCTTGGGGTTTTATCTCCATTTATTTTCAGTAGTCTATAAATTTTGGTAGGTTGAATTACAATATCATAATTTTAAAAAATTAACAAATATGAAAATTACATTTTTAGACAGTAAAAAATATACATAGTATTAAAACCCATAGCAAGTTTTATTTTTACACATGTAAAATGTATTTGATGAAAATTAAAGCTCAATCTGATTAAAATTCTTACTCTAGGGATTTCTTATAGCAATCTAGCAAAAATTAAAACGTTGTAAACGCTAACATCTTGAGAATCAATAGACATACACACAGTCTAAATTTGGCACATACAGCATATACTTATAAATCCACAAGTAAGTGATAAAAAACAATGATAATTTTGAAATAGGTAAATGTTGAACAATTCAGTCTTGCCTACCATAACAGTTAACTAACAATCCTGTATAAATCATGACTGGTACAACAAGAGTAAGAGTGTTATTTGAAACTTATTACACATTTAGTAATAAATAAGTGGCTATTTTCGCAGGTATATGCGTAATCTGGAAGAAGTTCTGAATCCAGTTCTACTTGGAAATTTCTTATTCATCGTGGCGAGCCTCTGCTTTGCTGTCTTCTCTGTCGTAATGGTACGTACGCATATCTCATTCATGATAGAGTGAAATATTGCCACAAATATCTCTCAGAAGAGATGATTTGGAAATGGAAGGCTTTAATGACAATAATTATGGTAATGAAAGATAACGATGATGCTTGTAGTAATTATGACATTCTTCGTGATAGATATGATGATATGAATGCCGGTGATGACGGTTGTAATGTTAAGTTGTTGAATATTACCGTGATAAAGGTGAAGTGGGCAATAATGATTATGATAACATAATTATTATGGTAATAATGATAGTTATTACAAAATTTGATAATGATTTATATGTATGTTTATTTAATCCAACGCTCTGGACCAATGGTTCCCAAAGTGGGGGGCCGACACCGTGGAGGGTCGTGTAGAGAGCTAAGAGGGATCGCGATGTCTCCCTAATGACACCAAGTTCATATATGCCTAAATATTTTACTCGTAATATCATTAGAAACCAGTCCACACCTGTGGAGTAACGGTCAGCGCGTCTGGCTGCGAAACCAGGTGGCCCGGGTTCGAATCCCGGTTGGGGCAAGTTACCTGGTTGAGGTTTTTTCCGGGGTTTTCCCTCAACCCAATAGGAGCAAATGCTGGGTAACTTTCGGTGCTGGAACCCGGACTCATTTCACCGGCATTATCACCTTCATATCATTCAGACGCTAAATAACCTAGATGTTGATACAGCGTCGTAAAATAACCCAATAAAATAAAATAAAATAAATCATTAGAAACTACCACCGCAAATTCCGGTACAATTTTCGGAATCATCCTGTACTTGCCACCATGTTTAATATAGTAAATAATTTATTTCAATATTCAATATAAGTTTTGTATTTTAGTTTACTTATTTACAAAATGTTAGAAACTCATTCGAATGGAGTAATTACTCATTCATTCTGTTATTATATAACTCCTTTTTTATACAGACTTGGCTAAGCTTTTCGAGGGTTGGACTCGGAAGGATATTTGCATTTAATCTTGCTTTGGCCCATTGTGCTCTCTATATTTGTGATGGTTTTCCAAGTTCGACAGACGGCTCGGGTGACATTCATGAATTCAATGCTGACAGGTAGATCTCGGACGAGTAGCTTTATAGCTCCCAGACCCCGAAGCCCCAAGTCTTCCTATATCACTACACGTACTACCGCCAGACCTTCATCCCAGTCATATTTAACTATTTCAGATAATAGATGATATGAGGGGGAGGTGGAAATTCTTAATGGGATGATAGAGTAATACGGGAGTACCCCGAGAGAAAGCCACTGCAACATCTGCTTTTTCAACCTAAAATTACATCACGACCTGGCCTGAATGGAATACTAGCGCTGTAACACTTGAGCCACAGGCGCGATTTGTACCGACTAATAATTAAATGCGATGAGGGGAAGCTTGTATTGAACCAGGAGAGGGGAACTCATGTTGTAAACAGAGCAGTCTTAATGAGTACCAACATACTTAGAGGGAGAAACTAAGCTCTCTGAGATGGATCAACATTATACTCTCTCACAACGCAAGCCTCCCTGACCATGTGGTCAGCACGATGCAGGATCACTGCGGAGATATTACAGCACAAGTACACGACAAGGAACAAACACTCAGTCTCATGGAATGAAGAAAATATGCCATTGCGCTGAGAATCGATCTGTGGACCGTTTCCTTGGGAAGCGCACGCGCTGTCCATTAAGCCATAGCGGAGTCTACATCATTTTCATCATAAAAAAGTGCATTCTCTTCGTGTAATTGATTTCTATTATGAAATGAATTTTACTAAATACTTGAAATTAACAAAACTGTAAAGTAAGGTGGAAATCTTAATGAATTATAAACAAGAATGGTGTAATATAGGCTACTTCGTTAATTACGTCCCTAGTCCGAACATAAATATGAAATATTTCACACAAATATATTGTTTACTGTTCGTAAAACCATTATTTCACTTTCGCTATTTCCCCTGTTACAAATATTTCGCTGTTAATTTTAATAATTTGGTTGTAGGCCTACTTATAGTTCGTTAAATTATTCACAATGAAAAGCGGTTGTTTTCTTTGTTGGTTTCTTGGTTCTTTGCTTAAATATCCATATATAAATACTATAATTAGATATTACTGAACTTTGTTAGGCTGATAATGTGAATAATCCTTTTTCTGTGGTAAAGAAACCTTGAAAGGAATCCATTAAGCTCGCTAATAAGTTCAGAAGAATTATTCTGATCACATGAAATAGTTTAGAAATCAACCTTCTCCGAAGTCAGGTATAAATTTCCCGTAGAAAATTTGTACAAAATGGTATTGGACTGCCCGTACAAGCGGTCAGATAAAATACAAGCAGTGTGAGAATAAAGCGCAACGTGAAATATCTCATTCTCCTTAAGAAAGTCAAATCAGGTTTTTTATATCTTATACTATAAATATTTTTAAAATCTATCCCATTACTGACTCCGAAACGTCCTCAATATGACGGATAGTTAGTGTTCCCATCTTGCAAGACAAGTGACACTAAGAAGCAGTGAGGATGTCAGTCTTACGTTGTGCAGCTTTTCCCCACATCCCAGAACAGTACTCTGGTGCTCATTATTTCTGTTGGAGACTAAATAAACCACAGCGTCATAGCGTGATAGAAAGGATTAGATCAATGGAAATCCATGACTCCAATTTGAATCGGGTCTGCGAAACCTCGTAAGAGGATGCTACCGCAAATATTTTCAAAGGCTTCGGAAATACCACTTCAATTTCGTTGTTTGTGTGTGTGAGATCCTTATTTCGTGTTATGTTATAGCATCGGTATTACGTCATGTTGGCCATATAACCAGAAATCTCGTTCCTTAAAAGGAGTAGTCTTATTTCAATATTTCAAAAAAGTCCAAATGAATCGAATTATATGGTTTGATGTTTGAAGGGAAATCATTATGTTGATGATTATGACTATGATTATAAGGATGAGGGGGGAAGATAATGGTTTGTGAAGGAAAATAAGAAAGACAAGAAATAAAGAGCTACAAATTCAGATAACTTCAGTGCTATTTGTTAATTTTCCATATAAAATGCTTGTTCTATTGGCAGATATAACGGAGGTAAACAGCTCTTCTTAGTACTATCACATTAGTATATACAGTCACGAAGCTTGAGTTGTGAGGGTGCTGAGAACAATAGACTGTGCCGGTACTATTTCGCATTGTCTGTAATGAAGCGATATTAGCGATCCTAGTGATTAGCAACTATCTATGGATGCATATTTACTACGTATTGAGCTTCGTGACTGTATATACTCGACTGTGGTACTATATCAGTTTGTTGTCCGATATACAAAATTATTTTTGTAGGACACAAAACTCAAAGCGCATACTTGTAACAAAATTTTACTAGTAGTATTCTCTTACTTACCAAAATCAAATAAAAATGGACATGATTTTGTATTGCAATTTACTGTTTTCGTCATATAGATATTTAAGATATTTATGCAATTATATATCGCTCTCTTATAAGGACTAAAAAAAATCTCCATTTAATACCGGTACGCCAAGTTTATTCTTATAAGATAACACCAGGATATAAATTATTCAAAATTTTAGACGGTATTATTTTCATCAAAAATATTATTACTATCGAGAGGTCATAAATCAAAGGGATTGAGTAATATTTAAAGGAAATTAAATGAACATTTTAGGAGCTGTTTTATGATTCAGAAAACTGGATAACAAAAGAAAAACAGATACTGTATACGATTTCATTCAAAGTACACAGAATCAAAACACGCTGTTGATATATTACTGTTCATAGCGAATTAAATATTTCAAAATTACTTGAATGAATTTAATTGATTAATTTATTTATTTATTCATTCATTTTTTTTAATTTGTACAACAATGATAATACTTAAAAAGTACCATGAGTAGGAGTTTTGTATATACCTATATATAATATGTATAATATATGTATATATATATATATATATATATATATATATATATATATACAGTGGGCCAAAGAAAAGGCACAAAATTAGAAATACATAACATTGTTGGAAAGAGTAGACTTTAAAGATGAGCAGGACTTTTTATTATCTTTTTTTCAGACTCAATTAAAATCTTATGTAGATTAATACACAATCATGCGAAAAATGTGGTATATTAAGACAATTTATTACTTCAAAATGCAGAAATTGAATGTTGGTAAATTAATAATAATTAATGATCTTTCAAATAATCAAAATAGAAAATGATGCTCTATGTGACCGCTATTTGCCCGCACAACCATTTGTAGGCGTCTTCTCCATTGTCCAATAGCACTGGATATCTGTCTTTGATCAAGCCGGTTCCAACATTAAAGAAGCCGTTGTCTTAAATATTCAATATTATGAATTCTTGTTTTTGTAGTAAACTGCTTTTTGTAGTTGACTCCATACAAAATAGTCCATAGGATTAAGATGTCGTTTGAAACTCCAGCGGAAACCAACAGAGAATCTGAGAAATGCGATGTTTCACGCAATAATCTCTCAGGAGGGATATCATGTCCTTATCTTGCTAACCAGTCGTTGTACACTTGAAACAGACCATTCTCGCTGCTTGTAGTTTCTTACAATTTGACGGGCAGATAAATTATCATATTGGTGCAAATTTTTAATTAAAATCTTGTCTTCGTTCGTTAAGGGGTTAGGTACAGCTTACAGCAGTAAATTTTTTGGAAATATTCAACATTTTTTTCCTCCATTACTGTATCTTGTACAATAATGAAAATTGGTATGTGTAAAACACTGTCCTTCTGCTATATGAAAAAAATATTTTTACGAATTAAAAAACATATTTACAAATATTTCCAAAATTTTACTGCTGTAAGCTGTACCTAACGCCTTAAGCGACCCATTATTCACAAAATGAGAACTCAAAACGGAAGAAAACAAATGATGATAGCACAACAAACGGCTTGGCCTACTGAACTAGTAAGACCATAATGCTTAGTTCGGCATAAACGATTGATTTTGCACTGCCTTACAAAAAATAAAATATAATGTTTAATAAATGGTAAAATATTAAATATTATAGCATTTTCCCGGTCTACAAGGACTGTGAAATTTGCCTGTGAAATAAACTTTCAAGTGGAATCATTAGCTACTGGAAAATAACAATTTAAATTTTGTTCCTTTTTTTTTTTTGGCCCACTTTATATATATTTATTTATATAAAATGCTACAAAGAACAAACTTATTACGTGATAGAGATGGTGGTAATGAAAAACAAAGAGACCACATGTTACAATCAATAGTGTCCTTAGATTAGCGTATTATACTCTTGGAGATAAGTAGCTACATAATATTCTCTGATTGATCAAAAGTTCCCAGTAGTGTTCTCAGCTGAAATTTCATTTGATCCCCACTAGCATAAAACACAAAGGAAATTGATACACAAGTCTGAAACATAAGACTTGATGATGTGAATAATATTGTTTTTTTTTTTGTACAATTAAAGTGCGCGAGGACTTTCTAAAATTATAGAAATTTTAAGCGATTGAGTGACAACGCTGTTAAATTGACAAATCACAAAATGGAAGGAAAGTCGAATCACATACTACAAACATTAAGTAGGGGAGACTGTTGCACCTCTAAACAGTTTTCACATTTTTTTTTTTTAATTTTGGGAAATTAAATTTTTTTAAATAAAAAATGCTTGAAATAATTATTGAAGATTCCTTTACAACTTCCTGTATGTATTTCCCCGTTTTACAGATCTATTAAGGATGGAAAAAATAAAATGAAGGGATATGTAATGTGTTCAAAGGTACAACAGGTTAATGTACCTTGGAACATACTCTCTTTTAAGTTGGAACACATGAAATATGGATGGAAATATAAACTGTAAAAACTGACAATTATATTTAAAAATAGCCGTACCCGTGCGCTCCGCTGCACCCGTTAGAAATAAATATAAAGTAATTACATAATTAAAATAGGACATTTGATCCAGGGAACATTCGTGTTTGATAGAAGGATAAATCGTTTAATATGTTACTTAATTTAAATTGCACGCAAATAATTAAAATGCGATCATTTTGGTCCAGAGACACTCATTTGGTGCAATGACAATTCCCTTTAACATGCTTCTTAATTTTTATTACATGCAACCATATTTTAATGAACATTGACATCATTTAGATTTAATGTGTATACTTTATTTTACTTGCTATATTATGTTTCCATTGAATTATGGTAATAACTTAATTTTAATCCTTGTTTTCTACGTATTCAGTAAATGGCGCATGGCCCACTATGGTTCTGAACCCTTCAAATAACTTAAATTATATTATATTATATTATATTATATTATATTATATTATATTATATTATATTATATCATATTATATTATATTATATTATATTATATTATATTATATTATATTATATTATATTATATTATATTATATTATATTATATTATATTATATTATATTATATTATATCAGAAGTTACTGTAATAACAGTATAGCATTATGTCCATCTAGAGAAACTACACTTTCCAATGGTGAAATAATAATTAATTATACAAATCGGTTAATTTAGTTTCCGATATTACTTCATACAAACACAGAAACATTCTCTGTAGGCTATCTTTCATAGCTTTCGATTGTTGCTGTCCAAGGCCCCTTATAGACGAAGTCATTTGTTTTTTAATTCATTACACGGCCTGTTATTTTAATTTTAAAACTCATTTATCTCATTAAATATGAGTCCTACCAAAATTTTTCAAGGAATAAAACTTATTGCAAATTTGGTTTCAAGAAACGTTTGTTATGTAACATTTTTCACAGAAATCAATAATAAGCGAGATATTTCGATTTATTTAATTCAGGCCCCCTTATAACCCCCCTTTTAAATAATGTATTTTGAATGCTATATAGCCTAAAATCTAAGTTACAACGAACTTAATTTATATTCCAATTTTCATCGAAACCCGTTCAGCCATTATCGCGTGAAAAGGTAACAAACAGGCAGACAGACAGACAGACATACAGAAAAAAATTTCAAAAAAACGATTTTCAGTTTCAGGGTGGTTAATTATATATGTTAGGACCAATTATTTTTGGAAAATCGAAAATTACCAGAAAAATTTCGACTACAGATTTATTATTAATATAGATGTATTTGTAATCATAAACCAGAACAGGCCTCTCTGATTGAGATTTTATTTCCTGGAGGAGCACAGGTTTCTTCAAGGCATCCGTATCATTTGGGGACCTCTTAACTCCAGACTTACTTAGTGACATGATCTT
Source organism: Periplaneta americana (assembly GCF_040183065.1). Taxonomy (NCBI): domain Eukaryota; kingdom Metazoa; phylum Arthropoda; class Insecta; order Blattodea; family Blattidae; genus Periplaneta; species Periplaneta americana. The sequence continues at coordinate 80,140,832 of NC_091124.1, read as the reverse complement.
AAAATAAAAGAAAATCAAAAACCGATAGTATTTTGTACTTTGGAATATGTTCCAGGGTACAACAAGTTTTGTGTTCAAAGGTACAAGAGGGTGCACTTTTAAACAAATATGGCTCCCAAAACTAGAGATTCGAATAAATGATGGAAATTAAAATATGTTTTTACTCATCAAATGATAGAGAACACACCGTACTTGAAAGATATTAACAAATACAAACTGATTTTGTGTTAGAAAACATAAATCAATGAACAAAATGTTTACTTTTGGTACTAAAGAAAACCTCTTTTGTCTACAGAACTCAAATTTTGCTGTAAATCAAACTGAAACTATGTCCAGAGCTACTTAGTGGCTTTCTCTATAATGTACTTCAGTTTGAGTCCTCTAGGTAGCAGCAAAAATTAAAAAACCAAAGGGTTCAAAGGTACACTCTGCTAAAGGTACAACAGTCTCCCATACACCTTAGAATTACTCCTATAATTTACTTAAAAGCCATTCTGAATTCTATTAAAGTACGCAAAAATGAAAAAAAATATCTGAATGGAAAGAAATAATACAAAAACTGAACTGAACATGTGTTCATCAACTGATAAATTTGAAAACATCACATATTTTAGGGAGATATATTTCAAGAATGGATGATATTTAAAAAAAACTGTAGAAATAAGTACAAAAATGAAACGAAATACTGACATGCCGGATAAGCTTTCTATTGGCTTTTGTCTTTTTGTGTTATGTAAGTTAATCGATTGTAGCTCGACGGTTGTATTGGAAAAACGCAAGTTAGACCTTAGAGTAAAATACGAAGACATGAATTATGGCCTACATTAATTATAATTTATTATGTTATGATTGTCAGAATTTAATTATCATATACATTTTATTTAGGCTTACTTTTCAATTAAATATAATTTAATGATTAATTTAATTTCGGTGCCTGATTACGTAACATTTTCTATCTCTTTTCTCAGTTATATAACCATTTTTGTTATATAAAAGTTCTACTACTTATAAACGTTTTCCAATATAACAAAGTTTTCTTATATAACATTTTTAATATATGGGTACCATTCTCCGTTATGTAACATACAGTCTTACCACCTATAGAAATTCAAAATCTTACGTCTATTACATAATATACAGTCTTACCAATTTTTCATTTTTAATGCCTAATTATAACAACATAATATGTTATTTTAATAAAAAATGCCATATTTTTCATATAATTTGAATTAAGAATAATAATAATAATAATAATAATAATAATAATAATAATAATAATAATAATAATGTTTTATTTTCGCTGGCAGAGTTAAGGCCATAAGGCCTTCTCTTCCACTCAACCAGCCTTAATCAATACAATACATAAATTTAAATTACAAATATTTTCACTACACTTGAAAGGTTCTCCAGCAATAATCTTCACTACACATTTATTTAAATTTAGATAAATCTATAAGGTAAAGTAGTAACTTAATTTATGAGCTAATTTAATTCAATGAATTATAATTAATTTAATATTTGAGATAGCTAGTAAAATGATGAAAATTAATTTAATATAAGCTTACTAGGACTATGTTACAGGGGGAATATATATATTTCTATTTCTATAATGAGAATATTAATGTAACTGCCATTAGAGGTTTTGTAAATCTATTTAGAGAAATTAAAGATAATAATAAGAATGGACAGATGTAAGTTTCATTATAAGTAACAAATATTAATCAGCAATTCATCTGTTAAGTAAGAATTTATGTAATTTTGACCTAAATGAAGCTATTGTCCAACAACCCCTTATATCACTCGGAAGCGAGTTCCAATTTCTAGCAACTGAAACTGTATAGGATGAAGAATATAAAGATGTCTTGAAGAATATAAAGAGTATAAGTAGTATTCATGCTTCAGAAATACATGATTTTGTAAATATGTATGTAGCTAATAACTGGCATTCTCTAGTAATCCGAAGTATTATCAGCAAAAATACCAAACTTCAGTTCCATTGTTTACATAAAATCATGTTAGGTATAAATTAAATAACATGTATACAAAGTAAACCAATATCTTTTTTTAATGTAAGAATGAACTGAAAAATATTATCTCAATAATCGCTCAGTCTATTTTGCCATTTTTATGAGTCATACATATATAGGCCTATGATTTTTTTAGACTTCTATTATTATATTTTAGCTTTTAAAACGCCATTTCTTTTATAAAAGTTTCAGTTGTGCTTGTGAATTGAAGACTCGCCGAGTCCGTAGTCCGGTGGATAAAAATGGACTGAACGCGTTTTGGGATCGCACTCTTTAATTGTATGGGAAATATTTATGGTGTGCAGGGGAAAAACGATGAATGTCATATTTCTGTTAACGATAAGATAATGATTTAAATTACTCCAAAATTTATTGCTGTTCTTATTGCAAATGAAGGGAAAGATAACCGTATTCCTGGTGATAATTCTCCTTTTACCAGTTCTGATAACACAAAAATTATATAGTAATAGGCCTATATTGATTAGATAAATGATATTACTCTTCACAGAATTGTGATATTCATCGTTTTTCCCGTGTACCCTTCATCTCAATTCTCTCCTAAAATCATCCCAAGTTTACAATTGCAAACTATGCTTATCAAATCTGAAACAATACAATAGTACTAATAATAATAATAATAATAATAATAATAATAATAATAATAATAATAATGATAATAGTTATTAAAATTATTATTTATTAATGAATGAATGAATCAATCAATCAATCAATCAATCAATCAATCTATCTGTCTGTCTGTCTGTCTGTCTATCTATCTATTTATTTATTTATTTATTTATTTATTTATTTATGTGCTGAACAACAGCCATAGGCCAATAAAAGCGCAGCACAGTGATACAAATAATACAATAAAATGAACAACTATGGTACAAAATAAATAATTGAGATAACAACAAAATAAAGAACAGAGATTACAATGATTAATTTACAAGAATTAATACTATAATATTTTATGGATTGGAGTTGTTTCTTTCAAAAGCATTACCAATTTGTGTATAAGGATTATGCAAACAATATTAGAGAAAACATTGCCATGTTCTAATACTTCTATACAGTGAATGGATCGAAATCGCCTAATAATAAAAACAATAATAAAAACAACAACAATAATAATAATAATAATAATAATAATAATAATAATGATAATAATACCTGCAATGAAGATTTTTTGTTACGTATTACATAATAGGCTACATTATTTTAATTTATTTATTTTCTTGCTTTAAATACCTTGTAAAACATGCTGTACACTAGATATTATTTGTTCTTATTATTACTGTTTCTACCCGTTAATCTATAAATATTTTAGTTTATAGTGTAAATACTTTTCAAAAGCACAACTTTTGTACGCACATTTTGTACTTTTGAAGATATTGCTGTCCACCGCTGTGGAATAACGGTTAGCATGTCTGACAGTAAAACGAGTGGGCCCGGGTTTAAATTGTGGTTGGGACAAGTTACCTGATTCAGATTTTTTCCAGGGGTTTCCCTCAACTCATTAAAAGCAAATTCTGGGTAACTTTCGACGTTGGACCATGGACTCATTTCGCTGGCATTATCATCTTCATATCATTCAGAAGCTAGATAACCATAGATGTTGATAAAGCGGCGTAATATGAACCAGTAAAGAATGGTATTCTGTACGTAGGTTATGAATTTGTAAAATGGCTTTAATTACAGGAGAAACACAAAATAAATTCTGTTATAAAAGTTTATGAAGATATATTATCATTTTCAATGAAGATAATTAGGTACATTATATTTTATATTGACGGGTTGGAATTTCCGAATTTACAAACTGTAATAAAGAAAGACGTAAGTTTTGTACAAATATATATATCGAATTTCTAAAAATATAGATTCTAATTTATGAAGTTGCGAATGAATTTAATTTCTTATTGATACGACTAATGGATGAATGACGAAGAGTCAGTTTACACGCCATTAGTAAGAAAAAAAAATTGTATCACTAACTGGAGAAAATTAATTTATGAAATTTTGAGAAATGGGAAATAGTAGTATAATTTGATATCACTAACTGGATGAAATTAGTTAATAAATTTTTGAGAAAGGGAAAGATAGTAGAAGGTAATATCACTAACTGGAGGAAATCAGTTTATGAAATTTTGAGAAAGGGAGATATACTAGAAGGTGATATCAGTAACTGAAGGAAATTAGTTTATGAAATTTTGAGAAAGGATAAGATAGCAGAAGGAAGTAATAATTCAAAATCCAAACTAAAAAAAATCTGAACTGAGATACAATAAATTTGTATTTTAGGTTAAACACTGAAATAATTAAAGATATAATATTTACAATATCTAGATATGCTTCAAATCCATAGTACTATCCGTAAACTTGGACTAATCTGAACGAAACAGATTTTTATTTAACCACGAATTTTACGGTGCATAAAATGGATATACTCTTTCACTTAATAATTTAAATGGTTTTGTTAGGGTATGTAACAAACTTAGAAAATTCATGAAATAATATATTAATATTGTAGAGTATTGGAGTATACGGAAAAGTCAGAAGGAAAGTACAAATTAATCAATATGTTTCTAGCTAGAATAAACGCAAGAAACAATAATTCATCAGCATTTTTTAAATTTACATCTGAAGTAGTTGTTAGTATGATCTTGTCTAAGAAGAATGATTTTACAAGCTATTTCGATCTTAAATTCTCTTGAGGTTTTTCTTAACATGGTTGAATTCTGGTGCTAAAATGTGAAGTAGTTAATGTTTATGTACTCGTACTCCACGCTTCATTATTAATAAATATAGAAAAATGTTTTTGAATATATAATTCTCAATATGATATTGACTATTTGGCAGTTTATCTTATAGTGATCAAATTTTCTGGAATCGTTAAAATTATACTATGTTTGTGGAACGCATCAATAACTTAATATGTCCAGATTTAAGTTCTGAAGCGTCAAAGCAAAATTTCTACTGAACTTTAGTGACATTGTGGTAGATATTTGGCGAAGAATATCTGTTATCCTTTTCAATATTGCACCAACATTATCATAATCCGAAATAAGCTGAGAAACTGTATTTAATGTAGTAATATATTCACAGGTGGCATGATGATCAATTTCTTATCCTTCGAAACATCTATAAATCTCAGGAAAGCAAAAAACAATTTATTGAAAATAGCTGACTATTTTATTTGGAATTATTTTTCTAAAACTTTCTGCTTCTTAATAAAAACATTACAATTTCATTATGAAATGGAGAGACCATCGGTAAACTGATTTTTATATACCGGTACATTTTTCTTACTGAAAATTTTGACGAAATAGACTAATTGTATAACTCTTTAAATGAAATAAGAATAATAAGATGATCCCATGTGTAGAGGGAACATTAACAATTTGTTCATATTATTAAGTTAATATTTAATCGTGTTAAAATTAATCTATATTACACTCTATATATTATCATATCAAAACATACGCTTATATTATATTTATCAGGACTTACAAATTTACAAAGCAATATAATTAGAACATTAAGTTTTCCCCAACATATAGGTTATTGGTTCTTTCATTTCACACAGTTCTTACGACAGAGTTCCTGAATTGATCGCAAAGGTTGATCACTAACGCCATCTGTACGGAGGACATGGAACTACGTAAATTAAAAAAAAAATGCATAAACACCTTTAGCTTGGCGGTTAATATGGAGGGGTACTTGGGCTATATTATAATTTAAATATGAAAATTCGTCATTAAAAGAGATAAGATTTATTACAGGATAAATATAGACAACTACACGACAGTATTTCCGCATATAAAATTGTTATAGATGTCATGTTTAGTTGAAGTAATTTGTAATTTTTGGACTGTTTTATTCAAATAATTTATGGTTTACGTAACTCTGATTCATTTTATTTTCTTTAAGATTTATGAATGCGACCATATTTAGTATAATTTCAACAGATAGTTTATTGTTGTTATTATTTTCTGTATTATTATAGGAGTATTTCTACAAAAGCTGAGGTTTTCCTATTCTGAAAAATACAATTATAAAATATGACAAATGTTATTAGTAAATAAAAATATTAATTTATTATTTAATTATGCGGAGTTGTTGTCTACCTGAATTATTATACCGCAATCTGTTTTACAAAAAACATGCAACATTTCATTGTCTAATTTCCAGCTGAACTATTAGTGTTCTCTTGTGTCTTGAGTCTTACTATTTTGTTAATAACATTTGTCATTAATATTTTTTTTTACAAAAGAATCGACATTTACCATTTACATTCTACTAATATTACTAAGCTTATTATATTTCAATACACAGTTTTTTTATAAAATATAAATTTATATACTTGCAAGCCCTGGCTGTAACACATTGTAACCCATTGTTTTTGAAGAATTAAGATCGTGTATGTTGCATTATTTAAATATTGTATTGCTACTAATCGATTATTGAAACTAATCATTATTTACCACGTTCATTTAAATGAATAAATTAAGGAATAAGTAAGTAAATAAATAAACAAATAAATAAATAAAATAGAGAAATGAGTGAATAAGAAAATAAGCAAATAAGTAAATGCATGAATAAATAAATAGTAAATAAATAACTAAATTACTAATATTACCACCTTTCACATAGTATAGAGACAGGGGATGGAATAAATTTGGTGATTTTCCTTTGTTTTAACAACACGTCACAAAGTCTAACTACGTACTCTTCCTGTAATGTTTAACAAATGAATATGTAATTTTTATTTAACAATTAAATATATGTAATTTTGATAATTTTACAGTAAGACTCGCTATTGATATTACAATTATGCAAAAATTCTCTTCTACCTCAAATTATGATTCCTCATAAACGTATCTCAAGAAAAATATTTTTTCCAAAGTAGGTGAGCAAGTTCAAGTAATACAATGTCTTGAATATTACAAATTTTTTATTCTGTTAGTTTGGAGTGGAATGACATTAATTCTTGAGGTCAATGTAATAATAATAATAATAATATACTATTATTATTATGATTGTTATTATTATGATTATTATTATTATTATTATTATTATTATTATTATTATTATTGTTAATGTGAACATTTCTTCTGCAGCAATTATCAAGACGTTGCATTAGAATTAGGTTAATATTTCAAACTAATAACTGTGATGAATAAAAGCATTAATTAAGATTCAGAAACATTTATGTGTTTTCGAAATCTGCACAGAAAATGTCTGATTATGTGACTCGTAGTTTCCATCTCCACAGTATATAATTTCTTGAGAATCAAATAACTATTCAACAAATATGTACATAAAAATTGATTGAATAACACAGAATAAGAAAATTAAAAATTAAAACGGGATCCGTCTGTTATAAGGTACATAACCTCTTTAAAATTATAATACTTTTAAAATTTCAACTGACAAAGGTTTAAGTAAAAATTGAAAGTGATAAAATTAATTATAATCTTACATTCTGAAGAAATGCATGTTTTCAAAGGATGTAATGTTTTGATTTGAGTCTGAATTATGATAGAAAGTAAACTCTAATAATAAAAAAAAACAATTCGAAATTTTCGATTAAGCATTCTGGAACAGGAATAATTCACCAAAGAAAATATTGTCCGCATATATGTACAATACAGTATTTATTACACCTCTCTGAAGTAATGCATTGCATGGAGGAGAACTTGATAATAATTATGAAAACACAAACAGACAAAAGCAATTTTTCGGAATTTTCGGTCAGGTAAAAAAGAACAAATAAATAAAAAAATTCCAAGTTATCTACCTATATAATAATAACGATGAGTTTGAAAATAACTATCCTGGATGTATTAGAAAATGAATATGATGTGTGTTTTGAAGAATGATGTTAAATAAGAGAATTAAAAATGCTAGTTTGAAGAGGCAAAAAAGAGAGAGAAATTGTAAAGGTGTAATGTATGGACTGATGAATAACATGACCTGATAACGATGTTAGAGAACTGTGGGGCAACTGATTATGTATTACACATAATTTGAAACAATATATAATTATGAACTCATCTGTTACTACACCTGAGATTTGTTTTGAAATGTAAGAAAATATTGTTTCGTCTTATGATTTCCATACATCCAAACAAGTCTCTGCTGTTTATAGATATAACTATGGAAAATTAGAATTTTTCAGAGTCTTATCTTTTCTAAATGCGCAATAGACAATTAATTATTACAATATACAATATACAGTAATGAGAAAGGAAAATACACAAAAGTCTACATTTTAATGCAGGCCTACCGAGTTTCTGAAATTATTATCTTGGATTAAAATGTATATCACTGATGTTTTTGTTTAGTCAACTGTCCGAAAACAGGTTTCAACTTCACAAGTGACACCAACAAGGCACCACTTATGAGGAAAGTAGGACTGGACATAATGTAGTAGGGTGGCCAGTTCCTTTCCCCCTCCATTGCATATATTGCCTACTAGCTACATAGCTATAATAGCTATCACACTAGTCTGATTTCAGATGCGTACGAACAATATTATTGTTCTTCCTCCGACACATATCGTCAAGTGAGCTGTAATGTCTGATACTAGACGTACATATCAGTTACAAGAAATCAGTGTTAGTGAAATATGTGATATTAATGAATCTAAAAAGAATCTGAAACAGAAAGTTATGATCTAACAAAGCATTCCATTAATACTTTGCAGAATAGTTATCTGCGCATAGCATTAAATTCTCTATCATAGAGCACATATAATTTAAACATTCGTAGACCACAGAATTCTCCTCTATCAAATATTGGATTTTTGTTTAGCGAAAAAAAATGTGCTAATTATTGATTTAATAGTTTACTTGGGTCGTATTTTTTTCATTGGTCTGAAATATATTATATTATTGAAACACTTTCTCTGTTACATTTTATTTCTTCTTTTTTGTGTGTGTGTTTCTTTAATTTATTTTACTGTTTATCGAGTTATTGTTACCTAAAAACACTAAACATGAATTTTGAACAGTAGCAAGAAAACAGATTTGATTCCAATGGGAAATGTTCAATTTGAATATCTCCAATAATAAAAATGTATTGTAATTCCTACACGGAAATTCAATAAAATTTCAAACAAAATTTGAGTTTATTAGTAAATTCCCCCATTGATTTATTTTCAAGCTAGCCATACCTTTGCGCTTTGCTGCACTTATTATAGATAAATATGGCTGGTTTAAATCTATTATATTTTCAAATATAGCTTTGTTGTAACTTAGTGAATAATTAGCTGTTTATAAGTTGTAAGTCGTTTGCTCCTGAATTATTTTCAAAGTTGTATTAATGGAATCTTCTTATTATGCTTAACAATTTTCATATAAATCTGCTCAGTCATTGTAGAGTCAAAAAGAAAAAAAAACATACACACAGATAGACATAGAACAAACATATAGACAGACAGATGGGCAAAATACAAACACTAAAAAAAATACGATTTTCGGTTTCAGGATAATTCGTTTTACACAAACACCATTACTCTCGCAAAAGTGAAAGTTACCAGGAAAATTTAGGTTACAGTGTTATCATTAGTATAGACTGGTCTGATTGTGTCGACACTGACATAAAACGAATTGCTATTTTAAAATGTTTATCTCGTTAAATATCAGCTCTTTGATATTTTTCATGGTATAAAACTTGTCGCAAACATTTTTAAAGCAATTTTCCTTACATAACATTCTCCTAAAAATCAATAATAAGCAAGATATTTTGATTTATTTGCTTCAAGTCCTTTTATAACTTATTTTAAAGAAAGTATTTTTAATCTCATATATCCTAAAATCTAAGTGGAACTTAACTTAGTTTTGCACAGCAATTTTCATACAAATCTGTTCAGTATATATTCAATTCAGTATATATTCAGTAACAAACATACAAACATAAAATCAAAAATATAAAAGAACGCAATTTTCTGCCACGGAATTATTCATTATATTTTAACATTAATTATTTTTGTAAAAGCGAACATTACCAAAACATTTTGGTTATACTTTTATTATTACCATATATATTTTTAAACCGAATAAAATTGTCGGGACGTCACTCCTCTCCCTCTCTTTTTTTAAAATTCATTATTAACCATTTAGGATTTTAGTGCTCGCTGCTTGACGTCATATATGGTGTTACTTGTCAACAATGTGACGTTGAAAGATGTGCCCAGGTTTTTCGCCCAGTGACAGTCCTAATATATTTTTACTCTTCCAATTTTCTCGCAGTTTCAGGAAAGTTTCACATAGACCTATACAAAAATATCAAGCGAGAAATTTACCAGTAACATATTCCCCAATGCAAATATGTCACAGTATTTCGAAAAATAATAAATTAAATAAATAGACATATTTTATTTCGTTTGCGGCTTCAATCTCTAGCCTGGAAAATACGAAATCAGCAAAAAAGGAAGATTCACATAATATTAAAAGGAAAGTAAGTTATATGGATTTCGGAATGATACTTACATTTTATCTATGACAAGGCATTTAGTTTCCCAATATTTCGTCGTTCACTATTATAGGAATGACAATTGGTTATTCGTAACATCTCAATAATTATGACAAAACAAATAAGCCAAAATCATTACAATTGAAGCCAACTTCTGAGATTTGAAAAGGTCAATACTGCAAAGTGTAGATTGCAATGCTTCTCGTTATTTGGTCGAATTAGTATTACACTGCCGTAATTCATTCCCATAATCATCCTTCCTTTAGTCTTACTACATTAAGTTATATTTAATGTTAGGTAATTTGTTTCCACTTATTATTATTATTATTATTATTATTATTACTATTATTATTATTATTACTAGCCGTACCCGTGCGCTCCGATGCACCCGTTAGAAATAAATACAAAGTAATTACATAATTAAAATAGGACGTTTGATCCAGGGAACATTCGTGTTTGATAGAAGGATAAATCGTTTAATATGTTACTTAATTTAAATTGTATTTAAAATATTAAAATGCGATCTTTAGGTCCAGAGACCACTCATTTGGTGCAATGACAATTCCTTTAACATGTTATTAATTGTTATTACCAATTATTTTTGGAAAAGCGAAAATTAACAGAAAAATTATGGCTACAGATTTATTATTATATTATATTGTATTATATTATATTATATTATATTATATTATATTATATTATATTATATATTATATTATATTATATTATATTATATTATATTATATTATATTATGTTATATTATATTATATAATATTATATTATATTATATTATATTATATTATATTATATTATATTATATTATATTATATTATATTATATTATATTATATTATATTTATATTATATTATATATTATATTATATTATATTATATTATATTATGTAAAAAGTGTATTGAAACGGATGTACTCGAATTAGAAAGTTTTCAACTTGTTGTGGGAGCTCTTGAATCTCAGGAGGAACAGCTTTTACTACAGCGCAACATAATCTGGTTGGCTCATTACCCAATTTTTTTGCATTGCATTTATTGCATATATATTTTATGTATTTTAATACGATTCAATTGAGCACAGTTAAAATTTGAATTATAAAATAATGGATTGCTAAGCTAACGTACTATTACTGCATACTAAATCAATACACTCTCGTTGTTCGTTAATTCTCTGAGGTAAAAATGAATATGTTCATAAACATTATTTTAAGAAATACAGGAAATGAATAAACAGAATAACCTATCAAGTTTTCTGTGCATAAGAAGCTATTTTAATCTTACCTGTCTTCAATTCACTCACAAGTTACTGTATTAACATTATAGCATTATGTCCATCCAGAGAAACTACACTTTCCAATGATGAAATAATAATTAATTATACAAATCGGTTAATTTAGCTTCCTATATTACTTCATACAAACACAGAAACAGTGTCTGTAGGCTATGTTTCATAGCTTTCGATTGTTGTGTCCAAGGCCCCTTATAGACGAAGTCATTTGTTTTTTATTTCAATACACCGCCTTTGATGGCAGTTATTTTAATTTTAAAACTTATTTATCTCATTAAATATCAGTCCTATCAAAATTTTTCAAAGAATAAAACTTATCAGCAATCATTTTTAAAGAAACCTTTGTTATGTAACATTTTTCACAAAAATCAATAATAAGCGAGATATTTCGATTTATTTAATTCAGGCCCCCTTATAACCCCCCTTTTAAATAATGTATTTTGAATGCCATATAGCCTAAAATCTAAGGTACAACGAACTTAATTTATATTCCAATTTTCATCGAAATCCGTTCAGCCATTATCGCGTGAAAAGGTAACAAACATACAGACAGACAGACATACAAACAAAAATTTCAAAAAAGCGATTTTCTCTTTCAGGATGGTTAATTATACATGTTAACACCAATTATTTTTAGAAAATCGAAAATTACCGGAAAAATTTTGGCTACAGATTTATTATTAGTACAGATTATTATTATTATTATTATTATTATTATTACTACTACTACTATCAATAACTCATTCTTTTTTCACGCCTGATTCTCTTTTAATGTTCTAATATATTGGTGAGATCGAAACTCTCCAATATGCATCTGTAGCTTGGAACTCGATTACAACTACAGATTCGGCTAAATTAGAAAATACACAAAGAAAATTTATATGTTTATGTTCATTCAGATTTCTGCTCATTAACTCCGGGTATACTTATGAGAGAAAATGCGAATATTTTTAATTGGCAAAACCTATATGCTACACGCCATGAGCTCTATTATCTGTTCTTTTGTATGTTCCTCAAAGGTGATATATCCTGTGATTTCTTCTTAAACAATATTACCTGACGTATTCCGTCGAAAAATATGAGAGCCCACAAACTTTCTATAATAGAAACTGAAAATTTCTTTCACCAATCTGAAGAGGCATTAAAAATGCCAACATGGATGGCTGCGAATTCGATCCTTTCAATGTATGGACTTAGTTTGCTCTCGGCAATGTCTTGTCACTGATATATTCTATCAGAGATTATATTTAATTTTCATTGTACCATCTCTATTATTCTCATAGTATAATAATACATCATGGATTAGAGAAAAATTCTTCGTTCAAGATTGTTTATTTTTATTTTTATTTCATCTTTATTGTCGTTTTTATTTTTATTTATATGCATCCAGTGATTAAAGTTACAATTTAATTTACTTCCTTTAATTTATTATTATTATTATTATGATTATGATGATTATTATTATTATTATTATTATTATTATTATTATTATTGTAAATTAATTGTATTCAAAATTTTATTCATGACTGCCTCTGTGGTCTGTTGGTCAACATGCTGACTTCCATATCAGGAGGTACCGGGTTCGATTCCCGAGGTCGGCTCTTTTATTCTTCACCAAAATTCCCTGGGAATAGAGTGTGGAAATTTATATGAATGTGTGTGTGATTGGGAGTGTGCCGGGTTAATATTAATTAACCAATCATCAAAAACTATAAAAAAAATACATCAGGACTGTCGCTGGGCAGTAACCTGAAAACAAGTTTCAGCGTCACATTGTTGACAAGTACCTCCATCTGTTAGCACAACCATAAAGCATCTAATAAATGCTATAGAGTTACCAACAACGAAAAAAAAAAATATATATATATATATATATATATATATATATATATATATTCTGTTTATTCTGTATTATTATTATATCACTTGTGCTGGGCTATTATTATTATTATTATTATTATTATTATTATTATTATTATTATTATTATTGTTATTAAAATCCACATTGTCTTACAGTAAACAATTTGGTCACAACAAAAACGTACAAAATCAACAAACACATAATGCCCCCAATGTTTCATAATTGGTAACTATGTTTTGAATGTCTGTAATATAATTATCTGTTTAAAGTTATTTGAAAACTACTGAAGTTGTTAGAAACTGCGAAACGACCATATGTCGCATGTGTTCTCTTATACAACATGTTTCTAACTGAATCGAGTACATGCATGTGCATTTCAAGTGTACTTTTAAAACTTACAACCATTCGAAAGTGCGGAATTATTTATTGCATACAATATAGAGATTTGTTTATCTACATATGTACTTGTGCTATGTGTGAAACATTTCTGCAAGTTATGCTCTACATAAGTGCACAACATAATTACATATCTCATGCATAAGTAGTATTACGTAATCATGTTCCTAGAATTTATATAACAAGATAATTGGTCAGGTTATAGTTATATAATGGCATACAAAAGTTTTTTGATAAAACTTTTGTAAAAGATCAATACAACTTCACTTTAAATGTTCATAATTAATGAATCTATTGATTAAGGTAAGTTGTATTAAGCCCATGATGATATTACGTAACAGCAATTATTACATCAATAAGAGCATCAATAATAATAATAATAATAATAATAATAATAATAATAATAATAATAATAATAATAATAATAATAATAATAATAACAATAATATGTGTGGAATATTATTGTGAATTTAGATAAAAAGCAAAATAAGTTAATTACAATATTTTAGTCTGTCTTATGACTTTCTGAAACCCAAAGTGATATTAATTGCATTAGTAATTATGGTAATTATTACAATAATAATAATAATCATCATCATCATCCTCATAATCATCATCATCAGTAACAATGACTGCCTCCGTGGTCTGTTGGTCAGCATGCTGGGTTCCAGTTCTGGAGGTCTCGGGTTCGATTCCCGGGCTGGGCTCTCGGTGAAGAAGAAAAATTCCCTGGATATTTAAAGTCTGGAAATTTCTATGATTGTGAGTGTGCGGAGTTAATATTAATTGGCCAATTATCAAAAAATATAAAATACATCAGGACTGTCGCTGGGCAGTAACCTGAACACACGTTTCAGCGTCACATTGTTGACAAGTAACTCCATCTGCCAGTAAAACCATGAAGCATTAATAGATGCTATAGAGTTAGCACCAAAGAAAAAAAATCAGTAACAATAATAATGAATAATATTGGCGCAGCTACCTGCCAATGGCAAGAAGTCTAAGTAATTATTTTAGATGAATTATCTACATATTAAATGATATTGCTTTTGCTGGCGACCAAGTGGTCCTTCGAAATTCTGAGAAACAGAGAGCAGCTTACCAGCTCCTGATAGTTACAGAAAGTTATAATTTAAAAATATAATTATCCTAATCTGAAGTAATGCATTTTCAAAGAAAGTATATGGTGAGATCTAAAGTAGTATTAAATGATTATACAGAATGTAAACGATATAAAGTGACAAAAATTAATAATGCTAGAGTGTAAATAACTGAAGACAAAATTAGAATAAAGTTTTTCTGAAACTGTCAAGATTTTCTTAGAAAAAATGTGTTTTGTGAACCTAATTTTTTTAATGAGAATAGACAATCATTATCTACTTTGCCCAATACATACGCTGAAGCAGTCGTTTCTTGTGTATTTGCATGTGTTGGGGGCAAGGACGATTGGGAATTAAATTTATGTTCAGCAGATATGTAAACACATATTAGATTACTATGAATCTTTAAAAAATTGTTTTTAATTAAAAATAAGATTACATGAAATAATTAAATTTCACTAGATATTTTTCTTAGACAGACCAATATGTACTGTCTATATAATTTTGGCAGTTTATATCGTTTACACCATGTAATGTATATTGGAAAAGTTAGACTTGTGAAATGACTATTCCTCTTTCTCTAACAAAGTGTTTCTTGAGCATCGAGATTTATTGTTAAACATGGTTATTGAGATACATAATTTTCTCATTTTTCTCAATATATAAAATTATACATTTAGTAGGTTTTGAACAGGACCCCGTCAGGAGCTTGTCTGAGGAATCCATCCTTTCTATATGTTGGACCCATTCTTATTTAGACTGTTTTGTTTTCATTGCTGATTATACAGTATATATTCAATTAATATCTAATATCGTCGTTAAGGATATGGTAATTTAATGTAAAGCCCTCAATTCGTCTGAACACTCAAATTTTATAATGTTGTACGCAAGTGATATTAAACGATGAAAGGTCGCTCATATAATACGAGAGCACTCTTATATATATTATTCTTTCATCGTACTCTTAACTCAAATATCCCAAAATTGATGACAGGTTCCGCTTTGATCTCAGTGCCTCAAGTTTATTAGTCATGATGGAAATAATAATAATAATAATAATAATAATAATAATAATAATAATAATAATGATAATAAATAATAATTATTATTATATTAATAGATTAAAATGAGAAAGGAATTAATTATTGTAATATTTTAATCTATGTATAATATACATTACAACCTTTACTTTTTAACTTCGCCCTAGAATATGCCATTAGGAAAGTTCAGGATAACAGAGAGGGTTTGGAATTGAAAGGGTTACATCAGCTTCTAATCTATGCGGATGACGTGAATATGTTAGGAGAAAATCCACAAACGATTAGGGAAAACACGGAAATTTTACTTGAAGTAAGTAAAGAGATAGGTCTGGAAGTAAATCCCGAAAAGACAAAGTCATTACGTCTCGTGACCAGAATATTGTACGAAATGGATGTATAAAAATTGGAAATTTATCCTTCGAAGAGGTGGAAAAATTCAAATATCATGGATCAACAATAACAAATATAAATGACACTCGAGAAGAAATTAAACGCAGAATAACCTATGGGAAATGCCTGTTATTATTCAGGTGAGAAGCTTTTGTCATTTAGTCTGCTGTCAAAAAATCTGAAAGTCAGAATTTATAAAACAGTTATATTACCGGTTGTTCTGTACGGTTGTGAAACTTGGACTCTCACTTTGAGAGAGGAACATAGGTTAAGGGTGTTTGAAAATATGATACTTAGAAAAATATTTGGGGCTAAAAAGGATGAAGTTACAGGAGAATGGAGAAAATTACAGAACGCAGAACTGCACGTGTTGTATTCTTCATCTGACATAATTAGGAACATTAAATCCAGACGTTTGAGATGAGCAGGGCATGTTGCACGTATGGGCGAATCCAGAAATCATATAGAGTGTTAGTTAGGAGGCCGCAGGAAAAAAAGACCTTTGGGGAGACCGAGAGGTAGATGGGAGAATAATATTAAAATGGATATGAGGGAGGTGGGAGATGATGATAGAGAGAGAATTAATCTTGCATAGGATAGGGACCGATGGCGGGCTTATGTGAGAGTGGCAATGAACCTGCCTTAAAGCCATTTGTAAGTAAGTATCTTATGTGAATTCAAACCCACAGTAACTCTACACACTTGTATTAATAATGATTACAGTAATAAAAATGATACTGACAATAATAAGGTAGTAACAAAAATAACATAAGTATAAGCACTATCTGGTTCGTTTCTTTCTCCATAGATCATTGCTGGGTTATTCAATTTTCTCTTAGTTCTCCCGCATTTTTCTTCCACATTAAGCATAATTCAACATTAAGATTATGACTTTCTCCATGCGACATGCAGCTATATTCATATTTCTTCTAAATTTTCAGATTAGTATCTTGGATCTTCACTCTGACTTCTTACTTGGTGTGTTGAGAGATAACACTGAGTTCCTTTTAGAGCTTTATCTTAAATGTATTGACATCTAACGTTTCAAAGTTAAATGACGACACGATAACCAGAGAAGGTAGTGAAAACTAGCAATCTCAGAAACTAAGCTTTTAGTAGAGAACTCAATAAATGGGAAGCTCTCGTTTGTGGTTATCCATAATTTTATTATATAACCAGTTCGTAAACCCGAAAGATCAGGATCCCCATGTAACATAGATCAAGAGCCAAGTACATTGTATGGCTTCAGCAACTATATAGCGATCCAAAATTATTTAATAGTGATTTTAAAAACTTCAGTATAATAATACACAGAAATTACATCGAAAATATCACAGCAGCACTGAGGATGATTATATGCTGTAGGAAGAAAATTACTCATAATAGATACGCATTTCAAAGAAGAAGATATTTAATTTCATGACTTGCATTATCATTAAGGTTCATCATCGTCTTCATGGTAGGTCAATATGGCCTGTTCCATTCATATAGGAGACATTTACAATTCATCTTCCCATTTTCTTCTAGGGCGTCCCAAATCCCTTTGACCTCTAGGCGTAAATTTCATGATTTGTAGGGCCAAGCTTTCATTACTCATTCGTAATAGATGCTCCTGTCATTTCTTCATTTCATTTCTGATATCTTAATTTCTTTTCTCATCTCTTAAGGGAGACTGAAGACATAAGTGACTAGAATTGACAGAGTTTAATTTTTTTATCTTGGAAACTATTTATCCAATAATGACAAAATTTTCCAGAAATCTGTGTATATGTGTCTTGGAATGAATTTCATTCTGATTGGGTGAATAGCTTAGTTATATTTTAAGTATAATATTCATGTAACACTAGCAAAAACGATTATTTCTGGCAGCAATTTCTTATGTCAATATAAAATAGCAGCATCAGATATCAGTGTGTCATCGTATTCACATTTGCAGTGGGTGTGACTATTTATTAGAAATTTGTTGTTACTTTCAAGCCAAGTTATTGTTTGTTTCTGAACAAACGGTGAATTCGCATAGCCCGCAGTTGTGTTTCGGTATACGACTAATAATAATAATAATAATAATAATAATAATAATAATAATAATAATAATAATAATAATAATAATAATAATAATAATAATAATAATAATTTATTTATTTACGAGTTTTCTACGGTACAGTAGTTATTCTACAACTCATCAGCAATTCTGTTTCTCCATGGCCCGGTTTCTTCAACCTTTGCTAAATTATAACAGTGTGTTATTCCATTTTAACTGTAAACTTAACAGTTGAAGCATTTTTTCAACTACTGTGAGTAGTGACAGGCTGTTAAAACCTATGTTAATTTAACTCCCAATTTCATGCAGTTAAATCATTTAACTCTCTGTTAGCATAGAAGTATCCAATATGGCTGGTGCGTTAGATGCTGAACTTATATATCTGGATTATTTAGAAAATGATATTCATGAATACATAAACAGAGCGGATGATTTCTGTGATCTGACAGACCAGAAGTTCATAAAAAGGTAAAGGCTATTTTCTGCCAAGCCTCATTTTTCGCTTTCAACTTATAGATCCGTTTGTTTGTTTATTCTCATTAATTGGTTTATACTGCGAAATAATTTCCAGCAGAAGACTTCTCTAGAACGAAGAGAAATTAGTCCCATGATTTCTATTTGTTCCAGTGTTTTCCATTTCATAACAGCAATACCAATACGGCACTCCACGCTATTGTGATACAGACGAGGAAAGAAGCAGAAATCAAACCTGAGAGAATAGAAAGACTTCTATCCTCTCTGAATCAAACAACGGAAACAAGAAAAAATCGCAATTGTCAGAGTTCAGAAAACAGAAGTGAGCCTATAGTTGGTCATAGGTTATGGTTAAACTCTAGAATCTCTGGTCCTAACAGAGAGTTAACAAACAGAATGTTAAAATGTGAAATGTAAAGTTGAAGAAACGCAATATTTTTAACAGCAATTCATACTTTTAACTTACAGTTAATTAACGCTATGTTAGGTGCATTTAACAAAGGTTGAAGAAGCCGGGGCCATAAGTTGCTATTCTCCGCGTCTTCTTCTGTCGATTCTCTTTAATCCATACTTATGCGGGATTATTATTATTATTATTATTATTATTATTATTATTATTATTATTATTATTAATTCATTATTTTACGGTGCTTTTCAACTGCTGTGGTTATATAGCGTCTGAATGAGATGAAGGTGATAATGCCAGCGAAGTGAGTCCAGGGTCCAACGCTGAAATTTACCCAGCATTTGCTCTTACTAGGTTGAGGGAAAACCTGAAAAAATCTCAATCAGGTAACTTAACCCAACCAGGATTTGAACCCGGGCCCGCTCGTTTCATGGTCAGAGTGCTAACAATTACTCCGCAGCGCTGAACTCCAACAATTGTTTCTTGGTCTTCTCCATAATCTGTTGCCTTCCGATTCCGACTCCGAATTATCTTTACATGTCCACACCATTTTAATCTTCTTTTTTTCTATCACCTCTATGATATTGATCTAACATCCATAATTTCTCTAATTTTAGTGTTGATAATATTAATTGTCTAATAATAACTCTGACTAGTGTAATATGTAGCTAGTCGGCGATGTATGCAATGGAAGGGGAAAGGAACTGGCCACCCTACCCCATTATCCTCTGGCCAAGTTGCCTCATAAGTGTGCCTTCTTGGTATCACTTGTGTGGTTAAAATCTGTCTTCGGACAGTTGACTAAACAACAAAACAATTACAAGAATAAAAATAATCATCAACATTCTCCTAAATATTAAGCTTTACACAATCACTTCCTTGCATGTCTCAAAAAGTTATTAGGCTTACAAGTGGAGTTTACTATAATAATCTCTTGATTATATTCCATGACTATTTTCTTTTGATGTGGTTAATTCAATCTGTATTGTATTTATATTTGTTTATACTTTTCATACAATTACATCTTCTTATTTCATAACCACTTTAACCTCCGTAGGCATTTCATTTATGAGTTATTTACTATTCCATCTCCTATGAATTTTTATTGTCTAATCTTCTCTTCCATCGATCAGTGCAGGGTAATTACTTGATATATTCTTTCTTTGTTTAGAATATTTTGTAATTAATTTGTTATTAAACTGATAACGTTAAAATTATTCTTATTTTCAAATTGCAATCATTCCCTTTCATGAATTACAGGATAAAACGGAGATGTTTGAATCTACTATTATTTTCGTCTTAATGATATTTAAATGTCACAACTTTCTTCTTTCGTATAATATTTTCATTTCACAGTCCATTATTGTGCTCAATAAGACAATATTCACTCCTTATTAGCTGAACTGAAAGTGGGCACAGAAAATATATTTTTATTGTATTTTTATAGCCAAATCTGTATTATCTTAAGTTAATGTATTTATGTTTTACATTCTTTGGTCATGAACTTTTTTTTAGTCTAGTATGGTAGTTGATTTATCCTTTATTTTTATTCAGAGTGGAGGAGAACTGACGGCTCTGATGCAGGCTACTATTGTATTTGGTGCCATGATGACTCAGCTGTATGTCTACTGTTGGTTTGGAAGTCAATTATCCGAACAGGTAAATAGCCGCATGTATATTTATTTATTAACTTCGAAAATATAGGAAAAATTCACATAAAATGAGACAACAAAGAGACATAAGTGTAAAACAGAAATTTAAATGGCTGGATTATCATATAAATTCTCTTTCAAATGCACATCCTGTACTACTAAATATCACAGAATCTGTCGGACATTGAAAACCTGTTCTTTTTGTTTAATCGTTTGGTCATTGAGCTATGTTTAGGCCAACAGTTCACTACATAATTAAGAATTAAGTACTATTAGATCCGAATTAAGCTGCTAAGATATGTTTCATGATCATAACCATCGTTCTTCATTCACTATGCTTCTGTCTTCTGTAGCAAGGTGCATTTGTATAACTTTGGATGCTTCACTTTTTATTTAAATATACTTATATAATTCTTGAACAATTTCAATATAATATTTTTTATTTTTCTGTAGATGGACTGTCATATTACTTCTATATTATTCCATTTCATCAGTAATTAAAGTTAACTGATTTTTTTTCAATTATATTTCCTTCTATTTTACATACTTCACTATATGCTGCCTTATTCATTGAAAAGTATTATTTTTATTTTTCCTATTTCCTGACCTGAAAAATATATTCAAAATTTGTATTCCAACTCCAGTTATAGTTTCGATAAAGAAAACGATACCTATAATTTAAAACATTTTTCTCGGTTTTATTAGTAGAGCATCAACTAAAACTGATTCTGATCCCTTTGTCAAGTAATTTTTTTATGAACTTGCTATAAAATCGTGTTGAAAATACTTACACATAGTCGCTTGCTTAAATATGTATTCTTTTTCTTATTTATTAATATAAAATATTAACAAAGGGTTGCTGATACAAAATTATGGCCCTTCATGAGCAAGATATTGTATACAATGTTACTGTTTTCATATATTTTTCATTCAGTAACTTAAGTCATTTAAATTATTTTAGTAAAAGCTACTTCAAAGCTGACTATAATTAATGTGCATTGTATAATTACTTGATAAGAGTAATACAATTCCACCCTCTACCGCATAGTCGTTGTCTAAGGCGTCAGCGTCATGTTTGAACTCACTTTACAGAATGAATGTTTTTTTCTGGTCTTCATGATGGAACAAATTTTCTCATGAAATTTCGACCAGTGCGTGGCATCCACCTGGAATTCTGATGAATTTGGGGAGTTACAGTATATAGCAAAATCCGATTCCACGAACCAGCTATAACGGGCGGGAGAACTTCGTGATATCCATACTGTATCCTTTTCCCGTACTGGTTGGATAATCGTTCACCTCCGCTTAGGCATGTTCACGTGAGGCCAGCTGTTGACTAGTAATCTTTGGCCTTTATGAGTGTCGCGCCCGGGATTATTATTATTATTATTATTATTATTATTATTATTATTATTATTATTATTATTATCATCATCATCATCATCATTATTTTTATAACATCTCTCAGCTTCAACAAATTGAATATGAGATGTAACTGTCACAGTGAACTACAGTCATGCGAAATTAAATTACTGATATCTTTTTCAGGCGTCATCAGAAAATAAACGATAAAAATAAAGTTACTGACTGCAACTAAAAGTGTTAAAATGTAAATAATATAACTTATGAAGTGTCACGGAAGTGTATGTACATATATTACCTGAGAATTAAACAAGTTAAATTATAAATAAATAGAGAACTGGACTGAAGGAACAGATTATACTTTAGGCAATATTGTATACAAAGTGAACAGTAAGTAATGTCATTAATTTAAGGGGTTATTTTTTAGATACCGGTACTTCAAACAAAAAAATTCAACACATTGATGCTCCTTTTCGCTTCCTTTTCAAGATAAAAAATGTTTTATATGAAGCATTTCATAGCGGGTTTTGGAAAAGCCATTGATTTAATTCCCAATATGCTCAACCAACTTAAGAGAACAGTGTATCATGATAATAACTTATTAATATATTTTTAGTTTAGTCTTTTAAACGTGCAGAAATTTGTTCCGAAAAAATGTGACATTAAGAAATTCTTTGCAGAACGAAAAGTTACATTAGATTGGGTAAAATTTCAGCACATTTAAAGGACAGAACTAAAATTCTTTAAATCATTTATTATTATAACACAGAACTCTCTTAAATTGATGGAGGTTATCGGAAATATTAAATTAATGACTCTCCTAAACACGCTATGAAATATTTCTTGTAAAACAATTTTATCTCTAAAAGGAGGCAAAACCGAGAAAAATTGTATTTCACTTTTTTGTTTGAAATATATCAAAGAAATTAATGACATTACTTGCAGTTCACTCTGTATATTCCGGTCTGTATAATTTAATGGCGATTTCCGGTTTTCTAATCTCCATACATCTAACGATGAAAGAATAATGGAACGGGGAAAAATTCTCTCCGGCGCCGGGATTTGAACCCGGGTTTTCAGCTCTACGTGCTGACGCTTTATCCACTAAGCCACACCGGATTCCACCCCGGCGTCGAAGAATCGTCTCAGTTTTAAGTTCCAACTCTTGGGTTCCCTCTAGTGGCCGCCCTCTGCACTACGTCATAGATATCTATGAACCTAGGACCGAAGTCCACACATGTGCTGAGGGCACTTGTAATGAGTGACTAGTTGGCCGGGATCCGACGGAATAAGCGCCGTCTTAAATCATGAAGTGATTTACGCATATCATATATATTATTGCATGGAAATATCATATGTACTTCGGTACATTACAATAATATAATATAATATAATATAATATAATATAATATAATATAATATAATATAATATATAAAATATATCCATACGTCAAGGTATAACCAATTTCCATACTGTAAGTTCCTACAGTTCCTCTTAAAATCTGTCCATGTCTGCACGGTCTTACACATCTTCTTTCTGTAGACTGCTAGCTCATCGCTTGTTTTCGAAGACGATCATTATCTGCCACCCTTTGGACATGTCCAAATCAGGAGACTTGTTTATCCCGTGTGTCATATAGAATAATTCTATCTTCTACTTTCATGATCTCTCATGTATTTCGAATTCGGTCTAGGATACATAATATACTAGCATATATTCGCCACAAGTCCATCTCTAAACCCAATAATTAATTTGTTGCCCTTTTCTTAAGCACCATGCCTCACACCCACATGTAGTTACTTGTACTTTTTAAGAAAGAGTTCTAAATAGTATAAACAATTTAAATTATGTTTTATTTAACGACTCTCGCAGCTGCCGAGGTTATATCAGCGTCGCCAGTGTGCCGGAATTTTGTCCCTCAGGAGTTCTTTCACATGCCATTAAATCTACTGACATGAGTCTGTCGCATTTGAATACATTTAATTGTCATCGAGCTGGGCCGTGATCGAACCCGCAACATCGGCGCAGAAGGCCAGCACTACACCGACTGCGTCACCCAGGCCAACTCTAAATAGTATATTTCTTGGTTTCGTACAGATTTTTTTCTATAAAGAAATTTAATTTATCATTCCCCACGTTATTAAATTATTCCTCCAAAAATGTTCTCTTCACTTATACTATTCATATTCAGAATCACATGCAAGTAAATAGACCTAATAAGGTGGGCGCTCCTGTTATGGCCATGTTCCTGATATGGCCACCCCCCCCCCTATTGTGAGTTAGTTAACCAAAAAATCAGCTAAATTGCAGCAGCATCCAATGAAAGGGCATCCTGGTATGTCACTTGATCGTTTCCCATCCAGTCAGGTTGAACAATATGACGTCAGTTGCCTGTTTTGCGTTTTTCATGTGACCTCTTCTTATTTTTCTCTGGCAAGTCTCCTTTGTTTTATGCATGTTTTTCAAATGCTTGTTTCATGAAAACCATCGTACTCCATTCAGTTTTTAATGTTCTGTTGATTGGTGTTGTCGTTGATGGCGTATCTTTTACGAGTTGTTCATAATCAAACGATTTTCGTGAAAGATTACCTGGTCCTGATATGGTCATATCAAATGCACCATGGCCATATCAAGTTCATTTCACTTTTATTTTTTCACCTGACAAATTTACATGCCTTATAGCTGGGATTACGCAAAAATTTTGTATTGTAAGAAAAAATGACGTCATAATCATGTGTGTTTTTTTTAATCTGAATAGGTAGAAAATACATTACGTTGTAATGGAAACTTTTTTCTTTTTGCAAATGTGCTGGAAATGTTTGGCATTAGTAGACAATACAGTCCATATAACTTAAGTATTCGCTTTAGTGGAAGCTTTAGAAATTTTGTTTCAGATATAAAATAATGTTGATCGACATGAATAAGAGGGGATTATGGGCTGAGGAAGCCATGTCCAAGGCAGTGAGCGGTATAAAGAGTGGAAAGTTCTCAGTTCAAGGCGCAAGTAAAACGTTTTGTGTACCTAAACGTACTTTACGCTGCTATTTGGAGAAAGATGGCCCATTAAAGAAGTTAAAGTTAGGTGGAAGAACCACCTTGACACCAGAACAAGAAAACAGCTGTGCCAGAGAATATTCCGTTTGTCTTCTGTAGGTTATCCATTGACTCCTAACATTCTGAGCCCCATTTGTAGAACATGGAACAAGGGTGGCCATATCATGTGCACATGTTCCTGATATGGGCACTAGGTAGACTTTTGGAATTTGGGACTTTTGGACAATTAAGGCTATTTTTATTGGGAAAGGAATTTGTTTTAAGAAAGTCCATTAGACTGAGAACGAGTAAGAAAAAAGTGCTTTACATTTTATTTCAAAATGGCGGCTAGAAAAATTCTCAAACCTTATCATGGCCATATCAGGGACACCTACCTTATTATATTTTGTTTTAGTGAATAGAATATTCAAGTTTTCAACTGTCAATTATTATTTGAAACATCAGCGCTAGTATATTAATCCTTTTCTCCATTCTCCTCAGTCGTCTCAATGTCCTTGTACAGAGTGACCTGTAATTAATATAATTAATTTCAGGGGGTTATACTTTGAGATATATTAGACAAACAAGTTTAATAAAATTTTGTTCATTTTGATTTCTATTCGAGAGAAAAATTCTTTGGTCGGCGGGAAAAGGCACATAAGTAAAAAAAGTCGATTTTTCTGTTGTACCCAATCACATGTCATGTATTTTTTCTAATTTTGAAATAATAACATTTCTTGTATGTTAAATTGAAAGGGGTCTTACTTTGACCAACATACATGAATTTCATTATTATACTTTTATTTAGTTAAGATTAGATTAAAAAAAAAGTCTCTTCTGAAAAATTCTTTTTTTTACCTATGTGCCTTTTCCCGCCGACCAAAAAATTGTTTTAGATGAAATATTTCACAAAGTGTTTTGGGAAAGCCATATTTAATTCCAAATAAGCTCAGTCGATTTAAGAGGGCAGCGTTTTATGGTAATAAATTATTGAAATAATTTTATTTTTGTTCTTCAAATGTGCAGAAATTTGATCCGAACAGATGTAACACTTCGTTCTGAAAAGGAATTTTTAAAATATTACATGTTAGGATCAAATTTCTGCATATTTAAAGGAAAAAAACTAAAATTCTTTGGATCTATATTATCAAAACATAATGTTCGCTTAAATTGACTGAGCATATTGAGAATTAAATCAATGATTTTCCCAAATCACGCTATGATATGTTTGATATAAAACAATATTTATCTCGGAAAGAAAGGAAAAACGAGCAGAATTGTATTAAACTTATTTGTTTGAAATATCTCAAAGAATAAATCTCTGCAATTAATGACATTACTGACGATTCAACCTGTATAATTTATTCCCTATTACATCATGTATCTCTTTTAGTAATAATAAAAGTAATACCAGTGACAATATTTTATTCAACAATGCTTTCAACTGTACAGGATATTGAGCGTTGAAACTGAACGTGGACATGAAATGATCAAAGATTTAGACAACTGGAGCCCTATATCAGGGACGAAGATTTTTTTACGTGCCATATCTAGGAGATAAAATCCACAGCTTTACTGCCCCCTCATAGGAAGCCATGCTTCGACCTTTAGCTCCCATCGCCACCGAAAGAGATTGAACCTACAGACACTTGATTCAACAGCCAGCATGGTAACAATGAAAACATCGGAGATGTGTGCGAATATTGTGCATATGGCAATGGTTATGTCATTCAAAGTCAAAATCATTATCATTACCATTATGTAGTTACAATACTAGGAGCATTTACTGTTTTATTATCGCTTTTGTGAGGAATATAGATCAATATTAGATTTTCAGAAGTAGTGGGAATCCCTTATTAAATGTCAGTCATATTTAAAAAAATAACGCATGTAACACACTTAGTCTTATAGGAAAAGTGATTAATCTTAATGTTTCTGCAGATAATGGAATCTAAGTGCGATTAATTTAATCACAGAAAGTAAAACATAATAGTAATCGAATAAACTAACTGTTGCAAGCAGAACAGTATATTACAAGTCATATATCATATTCGGGAAGTTCACGAAAAAAGCACAAATTAGAGATGTTGGTGTTATTACTACAGTTTCTACCAAAAGTTTAAGGACACCCTTTCAAAAGAGATGTTTCACCTCTGTCCTTATACTTATGTGGAACCTCCTGATTTTCATACAGGGATCAAATGCCTTTGAAAAAATGAACTTTTTACTCCAACCACATCTCTCTATCTTTCAAACTGTGCATTATGTAACAATTTTGAAAAATTGCATTTTTCTAGGAAAAAGTTAATTATTCCAGAATGGATGTACTTAGACCAATGAAGTTTGGAATACATTTAGGTATTATCTCAAGTAATTCTTCCACATCTCAATAATCTGCCACTTCACGACCACATTCACTGAATTTCGTCCCATTTTCAATTTATTTCAATAAAAAAAAATCTAATTTTTCCACACTTGGAACAAACTCCACAACTGTTTACTAAATATGGAGGGAATAAGCTGATTGACCAGTGTTACCAACTACAAATGTTATGATGTAAATGGCAGTGGCAGTCCCGGATAAATTTGCCGCGAATTTCAAATTCAAAAGGATATTAGAAAATGGCAATTATTTTCTAAATAAAGGAAAGGAAAAAAACTTTATTACAATACGTGAACGATCTGTCATAAATTTTTTTAACAAAAATCAATAATTGCACAAGAATCATTTCAGATTTATCTAACTCCATCCCAAAATTCACTGATCTATGTACATTCATTCTGGAGTAATTAATTTTTTTCTTACAAAAATGTAATTTTTCATTAAGTTTCCATAACAGAAAAATTGTTATAAAATCCACATATAGATATCGAATTTGCAGGAAAAACTTCATTTTTGCATAGGAATTTTGTCCCTATATAAATATCAGGGGTTTCAAATAAGTACAGTATAAAGTCAGGAGTAAGACATTAATTTTGAAGGGGCGCCTTTAAACTTTTGGTAGAAGCTCTATGTACAAATAACATAAAGCAATATATTCAAATATGAAGATATGAAACAGATAAAACTGAAGAGTTAT
This sequence comes from Periplaneta americana, assembly GCF_040183065.1. Classification (NCBI taxonomy): domain Eukaryota; kingdom Metazoa; phylum Arthropoda; class Insecta; order Blattodea; family Blattidae; genus Periplaneta; species Periplaneta americana. Next base: position 80,112,191 of record NC_091124.1, on the reverse strand, counting down.
GGAAACATAAGCAAGTTCCAATGGAATTAATTACTTTCTTTGGGTCATTTCTTCTTCCTAATGTCACCACGTTGTCTTTCCACATTTCTGCTCTTCTCTCCCAGCAGTGGCATATAAACTGACTTTTGATGTTGAGTTTCCTGAGAGATGAAATTACGTTACCCCGATGATATGGTAGAAAGACCATGTATGATGAACTTATGTAGCGTCAGGAGAGGTCATTTAGGTCAATATAAAAGTACCAATCTTAACAGTGTGTTACCTAGAATAAATAAAGGAAATATCGTTGCATTGTACTATATTACCAATGAAATGTCTCATTTTTCGTTCTAAATTTCTAAATACAAATAATATGGCATAGGACGCCGAAGAAACCAGCGACGCGACAAGAAAAAAACACACACGCATGCATGCACGCACACACAGATGCACAAATACGTACATATACGTACACATGAAAAATACACATTCATACATTGCACGTACAGTACATACAAAAAAAAAATTAGAGTACTGATTATTCGGATTCAAATAGGAATAAAATAAGAAATTTCCTTTTGAAATGTTATTAACAATATGAAGTTATTGTTGGCCTGGTTGGCGCAGTTGGTATAGCGCTGGCATTCTATGCCTGAGGTTGCGGGTTCGATCCCGGGCCAGGTCGATGGCATTTAAGTGTGCTTAAATGCGACAGGCTCATGTCAGTAGATTTACTGGCATGTAAAAGAACTCTTGCGGGAAAAAATTCCGGCACACCGACGACGCTGATATAACCTCGGCAGTTGCGAGCGTCGTTAAATAAAACATAACATTTTTATGAAGTTATTTCGACTTACTTTTGAAAACTAAACATGGTCGCTTTCGACATTGAGTTAAGATTCTTGACTTCCATATGCAATTTGCGTATCTTCGAAATAGGTTACTGCATAACTGTGAAAATACTACCGCAGCATACATCCTAATTTATAGTTGCGTTTAACGGAATACTATTACGGACTATTAATTCAAAAGAAACTATTGATAAATGAAGGGAATACAGAGCAAGTCACCATGAATTAAGACATAAGAGTACAATTTATTCCTTTAAACACATACTAAACTATAAGAATTTTTAGGCTTTCGCGGTGACTGCGTTCAGAAATACGCTTTTGGGTAGTCTACAGTGCTTCAAAACACAGTGGAATACCCAAAAGCCTAATTCTGAACATATTACTCTCTTCCTGAATAACCCCTCAAACACTCCTGCGTCATGCTGAATAAACTGAGAGAAATTCAGTCTTGTGAATGGATTGCGTTAGTTCTAAATCCTTATTACAATTACAGCGGAAAATTTAAATGTTTGGAAACATAATCTGATAAGTAATCATCTATTATGTTCTATCATTTTCTCCGATTACATGATGATATGAATATGAAAGAACTTTTCAAACTCTCGTCTCGGTTCCATGCAACAACTTTCGCCGTGTCTTAAATTCATTTCTTGACCAAATTTAGTGCCAACAATTCAGTAAACACTCAATATAAATCTGATTTTCGAACTTTCAGACACACCAGTACAGTTTATCGTATGAACAATGGAAAAATCTTAAGACTTACGGTAACGTATAAAGTAAGTATGGTTTTCCATGCAGAATTTTAATCATTATCGTTGGTACAATGAGCATATCAACTTTTTTCACTGACAATGTCTCAGGTTTTCAGAGAAATGTATTTATTTCTTACATATTGGCCTATTTTATGTAGAAAAAAAATTGATCCGGGGTAAAGATTTTGTGGCATAGAGTCAGAAAATATATCGGAATCTCATATTAATTATGAGCAAACTAGTACTAGCAAGGATAAAATCCTTGTCCCATAATTATGTGCTTCGAAGCTATAATTTGTTTCTGTAAAATGATATGATTTATGTATTTGAAATGTGGATATGCAGAAGAACGGAGCGTGTGAAATAGACACAGAGAATAAGAAATGAAGCTGTGCTAAAAAGAATGGATGAAGAAAGAATTATGTTAAAACTGATCAGGAAGAGAAAAGGAAATTGGCTGGGCCACTGGTTCAGAAGAAATAGCCTATTGAAGAATGCACTGGAAGGAATGGTAAACGGGAAAACAGTTCGGGGCAGAAGAAGATATCAGATGATAGACGACATTAAGATGTAGGGGAGAGTCGGGTAGTATCGAACATCGGGTAGTATCGACAGTGCGTTTCTTTCATCTACCACCATATGGTAGTACCTGAATGACATGGTTACGTTTCTCTATGCGACATCACAGAAACGTAACCATGTCAATTAGGTACTATCATCGTGTGGTAGATGAAAGAAACTCACTGTCCGATATTACCCGATGTCCGATACTACCCGACTCTCCCCTACGGATCATATGCAGAGACTGACAAGCAAACGTTCTGATGGGGGCAGATAAAAGAAAATAATTTTTTTTCTTCCACCATGTTAATAATGTCAAAAGAAGTGTTATTTTGGCCACTCGACCGCAATTACGAGGCCGTCCAGAACGTGATTTTCCTAGGGGTCGTTTATATAGAAAAGCACAATTTCGCGGAAATATTTATTGAAACAGATACAGCAATTGTTGCGCTATTTCTCAACATATCCCCCACTGGAATTGAGACATTTTTCATACCAAGGGATCAATTTTTGTGTCGCAGAAGTCAGCCGCCTCAGATCGGAACCAGCGTTTGACTGCGTCTACACCTCTCTCTGTCGATCCTATGATATCAGAAATGTCTCAATTCCGATGGAAAATATGTTGAAAAATAGCTCAACAAGCTGTGTCCGTTCTAATAAATTTGTCCAATGAAATTGTGTTTTTTTCTGTTAACGGCCCCTGGCGAACTTATTTTTTTACGGCCCTCGTAATTGCGGTTGAGTGGCCAAAATTTTTATAAGCACTTTTTTGACATTATTAACATGGTGGAAGAAAAAAAATTCACTTTTTTATCTGCCCCCATCAGAACGTTTGCTTGTAAGAGGAAGGCAGAAAATAGGAAAGATTCGAGAATGCTGTGTTTTCAGTAAAAGACCTACCCCTGGACAGAAAACTACGAATGAAATGAATGAATCTATAATTATAATATAAGGATTATTGTAAAAATAATTTTTTATCTCTTAATGCTACTACTGCTAATATTTTTTCACGATTATTATTATTATTATTATTATTATTATTATTATTATTATTATTATTATTATTAGCATTACCACATTAATAAGCGTACCTTTAAATTTGACAATTATTTAAATATATGGCTTGACTTTGAGATATTCGTATTATTCTTCTGTTATATCTTCTTCCTCTGCAAGTTATAACAAATTATTTCCATTAGATACTGCCAACGAATACAAACTCTAGATCATATTCAACTTACACAGAATAAATTCGGAAACAGTTTCAATAGGATGTGGGCATTTCAAAGCTATACAATGTCTCTTATTTCCCAAACACTTTGTCTTCTTAATTTTTGTAAATTTCCGCGTCACATTTTTCGGCATGTACCTAGTAGCCTACATACAATCATGAATGAGGCTACATCAATACTCAGAGTCCAAATTAGGTTTACCTCAATTGCAGGGCTCTGATGTTCTAGCTTCCCTTCCAGATATTTTTATTATTATCATTTTTATTAGTATTATACTTCTCGAAACTGATCGATTCTTATCGGTACTAATTTCATGAATATAATAAACAAGAAATAGATCTTATTTACATAATTATTCGTATATCTGTCTACAGACTGACCACTTTGTAGCTTTCTATAGAATATTCTGTCGATGCAATATATAGGTACTGAATAGCACAGTCTTTCAGTGTTAATATAGTTTACATTGACGATGTCGATAATCATTTTGAAGATTTCTTAGAGAATTCGAAGATTTACACCAGTTGGTAGAGTTATTGTACCTACATTATCTTCATTCTAAAATTGAAGGGTTCAGAACCATAGTGGGCCAAGCGCCATTTACTAAAACCGTAGAAAACAAGGGTTAAAATGAAGTTATTACCATAATTCAATGAAAAGATATAGCAAGTAATGTAAAGTATGCACATTAAAACTAAATGATATGTCAATCTTCATTAAACTATGATATTCACGTAACTTTAACACTTTCTTTCTCTGTTTTTAATAATTGGCGCTTGGCCCACTATGGCTCTGAACCCTTCAATTGTGTGATCATAAACAGTACCCAACACTATGTTTGTATTGTTTTGTACAAAAATTCAAATCTACTTTGTTTGCAATGGTTACATCAGTAATGTACGTCGTCAGTAAATTTAGTCATCATACTAACAATAATAATACACTTATTAATTATTTTCTTTATTATTTTCATTGTAAATCGTTGGCAAAGCCATGGATTTAACTTCATTCTCCTTCGAAAGAAATATTTTCCAAACAATTGTTCGGTCAATAGGAAGTTTTATCACGAATAGAAAGTCAATATTAAGTTACTTTGTTCTGTTTCTGAGAGAAGTTTTATTGATTTTAATATCATGGAGATGGTATTATTCGTCTCTTATATAAGATGACGGGTAACCGACAAGATGTTTACTTCGTAAAAATAAAACAAGAAAAATAAAATATAATCCCAGAAAAGTATGTGTTATCATGCAGAAAGCTATGTAAAAATCTGATGATTTGAAATACAACTAAGAAATAAATTGCGTAGCATTGCGGCAGTATTTGAATATTTTGTTGAAAATTCTATATGAATTACTACATAGTAATTACATAAAGATTCTTAGAACAAAGGTAAACTAAAATATAGCCGGTTTTGATATATGAAAATAACTTTAACCACTTGATTAAGTAAGTAATAATAATTATCATGTAATTGATTAAATTTTGTAAGATTTATTTTAATCCATAGACATAGAAAGTTAATAATCAACGAAACGAAATGAATCGAGAAAATTTCTAAGTACAGTAGTGGCAAAAAAACGGATCGACCGAATAATCAAAGTCCCCAAAATGAGCCACTGCGCATGCCACGCCCGTATTCACAAGATAGCGAGTAATCTACTGAAATTGTTGTAGTTTCGACTGCTGACGTAGCCCATTTCGAAAACCATTAGAAAATAAGATGCTAAAATTCATGTTCTGAGAATAATAAGTTAACTAAGTAGTAAAATATCGCTGCAATCGAAAAGTATTGGGAATAAATTTGAATAAGGAACAAAAAATAGTTTCCTTCCCAGGCAGGATTCGAACCACGAAAGTCTTAGTTACCAGTCTATCGTGTTGTCACTGTGAACAAGGCTCTGAAATCAGCTACAAGGGTCGGTCCGGTTCTTTTGCCACTACTGTACATATGGAAAGGTAGGTAGAATTTTTTCGATGGGATGAACTTGGCTAATTTGGAGTTAACCCTTTGAATTTACAGCGTTATTATACAGTATAGTATAACGTAAATTAAAATAACTGCCGAACGAATTGAGCAATGAAGAACAATTAACCAGCTAGGGACAGTGATAATAATGGAATTCGGTGTGTATATGTGGATTGTCTATGGTCCATATTTGTTCGACTAAGTACGTATAAAGTGGGATTCGACTGTCCACTAATTCTAGATAACAATTCCGGTTCAATGTAAAAAAAAATGTTGTCTTCTTTTCATAATCAGTTTCCTTCAATTCAAACATTATTTTAAGTTTATAAGCACAGATTTTCAGACATTTGTGTAAAATTTTCCAAAGTGCTCTATGCCGTTGCAAGCTTTTCTTAATACATTAACACTGCTGACTAGTAAGGAGTTTTTTCTAGCAGGGTTTGGCTTTCATGAAGAACCTGTGCAACCTGAATATTCCTGGTCTCCCAGATTTGGTTTTATCATGAACAGATCTCGTTTCTTCACACTTGTTACTTAATGCTCGGTAAGAAAACATGGTACGAAGGCCATATCTCAGATTTGGTTTTGCGCAAAATCTTCTTATTCCGGCCGTTAATTTTATATTCTTCCACCTTCATAATAACATTGCAACAAACTGTTTTTTTTTTTTTTTTTTTAAATTTGAAACTATTTTCCCAAACTTGGAACGGCTAACAAACTTCTGTTTATTTTTTAAAACTTAATTATTGTATCATAACATTACAAGCATTCGATGTAGCACGGAACTAAATCCTATTCTTTAGACATTACATAGGCATTGTTTTAATTTTGATTGCTCAGTTCGTTCAAGAATGAAATTAATTTAAGCTGTATTGGTTGATTTATGATAACTCGGTATTGTAAAGTGCACTGACACCACATGATTTGGCACAAAATGAAATTACAATAATTTTGTTGGCAACCGTTTTATATTAATTATCAAAAAGAATTTTACTCTTCCTAATTTCGAATTATGTTTAATACTGAAAATGAATTTATGACAACAGTTTTTTATTTTTACGGGTACATACTTTAGTTTCAGATTGATTATCTTTTTTATATTTTCTCATACATATTATGTTTTCAATTTTCCTATATTCGTGATCTTTATTTCCCATGGTCACTTTAAAATGGTTTCATAAACAGAAAATTAATACTTGACTTTAATACATCGATTTTGCTTGTTCAGTGTTAAAATATTTCGATAATGTAAACATAAGTTACTTACTTCTTTACTTACTTACTGGCTTTTAAGGAACCCGGAGGTTCATTGCTGCCCTCACATAAGCCCGCCATTGGTCCCTATCCTGAGCAAGATTAATCCAGTTTCTATCATCATAACCCAACTCCCTCAAATCCATTTTAATATTATTTATATTATTTCTCATCTACGTCTCGACCTCCTCAAAGATCTTTTTCCCTCCGGCCGCCCAACTAACACTCTATATGCATTTCTGGATTCGCCCATACTTGCTACATGTCCTGCCCATCTAAAACGTCTGGATTTTATGTTCCTAATTATGTCAGATGAAGAATGCAATGCGTGCAGTTCTGTGTTGTGTAACTTTCTCAATTCTCCTGTAACTTCATCCCTTTTAGCCCCAAATATTTTCCTAAGCACCTTATTCTCAAACACCCTTAACCTATGTTGCTCTCTCAAAGTGAGAGTCCAAGTTTCACAACCATAAAGAACAACCGGTAATATAACATAAGTTACACTGAATATTATTAAAAACAATTAAGTTTAATATAAGAAGTTGAATCATGACACATATCGTCCTCCCTATCTTTAGTGACTTATATAAATTTAATTAATGAAATACGTCAATGAAATTGTACTATTGTGAATACAGTATCCACCGATTTACTTCATAAATTAAATAGTCAATTAATCAAAGTTGTATTATATGAATGTAATATTTTGAAATTATATTTTACAGTTCTGGGAATAAACATTCATAGAGCAAATATCTAATTCACTTAGTTAGAAGCCTTAGGATTCAAATTAAATTAAACTTTGTAAACGACTTTGAAATTGGACACTTCTCTCTGGAAAATTCAGATGAAAAATCTCTTGGAGGAAAGTGTGTATTGTACAAATTCATATTACGTTCGTAAATTATTTTAATTTCAAGAAAAAAAATATATATACGTTTACACGTTGCACTTCATTTCACGAGATTTCCCGTTTAAATGTTGAATAAGTCTTCCTCAGACATGATGGGAAAAACGATGAAATTCACTTGTAAGGAACCTAAATTTCATTTTGACGTCCATAGTTCTTCAAATATTTGCAGACGATTAAGCCATTTCAGTAATAAAATTAAACAAGAGAAACTATTAAACAAAGAAAATCAATGCACTTATATCCAGACAAGCAAAGTTATTCGTTGTTCCTCTCATGTCTTGAAGTAATGCTCAAATTTCCTGCTAAGAGAAGTACGAACTAAATTTCAACAATTTGATGACACAATCATAAAACAATTTAAATTCACTAGAAAACACGACTTCGGGAATCTCTGTATAATGTTTATCTGACAAAATCTGGGATCTATATGTCGAAAGTTCTTTACTAATACGTCAAGGTTGCAACTTAAGTGACCTGTTGGATATTGCATGTAGCAAAGATGTTATCAAGTGTGCGGCGACTGTGATTGGCAGTCGGTGGGGTCTGGAAGGAGGGGACCAGGCACTATTGAAGTCGCCACCCATTTGATAGCGAAACCTCAGCAAGTTTCACTGGTTCCAAACTTTTTTTATTCGTTAACGTGCCCCAAATATAATTAATATTTTTAGAAATTCTTAGAACGTTTTACATTCAATTAATAGGTCTACAGACAGAAACTGAATAAACAATCTTTAGGCCTAACTAATTTAAAAAAAAACATATTATATACGCTATAACACATAATCCAAGATTATTATTTGAATTACTTATTAACACAGGAAATAGGCCTACAAGTAGGAAGTATCGAAAGAAAAATATACAATTTTATAAAATTAGTCTTAAAATAAAAAAAAATTGTAAACTTATACACAATGAATCAGATTTTTTTAAGAATATTGCACGCAAAGAACATAAAATTAATACTCTAGTATATACAGTCACGAAGCTTGAGTTGTGAGGGTGCTAGGAACAATACACTGTGTCGGTACTGTTTCGCTTTGTCTGTAATGGGGCGATATTAGCGATCCTAGTGGTTAGCTACTATCTATGAATGCATATCTACTACGTATTGAGCTTCGTGACTGTATATACTAAACTGTGGTACCATTCTATTAAAATCATATAATCTGACGACCAAACTTTTATTTCGAATCATAATATTAAAAACAATTAATTTCAGAAGAAATAATGGAAGAAATACACAATAAACACTAAATAAATTAAAACCATAGAAATAATATAATTTAATATCATGAAGTTTTCTACGTTCCATTCTTTTGCGAATATTAAATGGAATGTATAATTTCAAACAATTAGTAATAGATTATTATTTCTTACTGAAAGGATTATCGCTTTTGATCACCTTAATGAAATAAAAAAATCCAATTTTCAGAAGGTAAGTTATGCATTTAAATTTAAAAATCTATCAACATAGTAATTTCTAATAAATATTTTAATACAATTAAACAAATCAAACTTACTGTAACGTGTAATACATGGTTGTCACGAATTAATGTATAGAGTGATTTATTTAAACATATTTAAGAAATTATGTCATATAAAGTACAGAAATTGTATTTATTCTTCATTATGATAAGAATAACACATGCTAATTAACATCATGGCTAAACACTACAAGCTATATATGGTTTGGATATGAGGTAAAGTAAATTAAGAAGAGACATTTAATCTACGTTAACATTGTACAAGAGATGTTTGATTACGTAAGTTTGAAGTTGACATTTCCTGAGATAGTGAAGCAAGTTTTCTTCAGCGACGATTCTTTTGACGAAGACTCAGAAACGTTTGTTAGCATGAATTTAAGAAAAAAGTTTCAATTGACAGGAAAAGAACGAAGTCTAAAAACCGTGATGAATATCATCCATGCCTGGATATAAACTTTACAGTTATGTAATATAGATGAAATGTATTACTCTTCGTTTGGTGCAAAACCGTACAATCCCAGTATATTAAAAGTATAATTATTGTAATTAGTCTATTTGTATTTCATCAGTATATTATATAATAATATTCATTACCTATATAAACAGTGTTAGTTTACGTTTACAATATTTTCTAATAATTATTGTTACAACTTTTTCTCCGATATTAAGATGGAGACTATTTGGAATTATAAATTTGTAATTTACATAGCAGGTAATTATTTCCCATATCAACTGCAATTATTAATTATATAATTATTGTCATTTTAATCAGGGCATTATTATTACTATTATTATTGTCATCCTTGGACTACCTAATACTTGCTATTCGTTATGGTCATCACTATAATGAAATGTGATATAATGTTTCTCATTCATTCATTCATTCATTCATTCATTCATTCATTCATTATATTCCATAGATCTTACATGAGCAATGAAGCTTTAAGATGTGGAACAAGTCAAAATTTTACAATATTACAATTACACTTTTTACAAATTTTTACAGTATTTTACAATTTTTACAGTTTTACAATTTAGTAATTTTCTACAATTTTTACAATTTTCTGCAATTATTTACAATATTTTAGCGAGATGTAGTGAGATGAGGTGAGGTCCGAGGATTCGCCAAAAGATTACCCGGCATTACTATATTTGCAGCTAGATATGACTCGTTTATAGAACGTTAGGAAATTGTGTATCAATAATTACATTATTACTAAATGACATTGCATATTATAATTTTACTAACTTAACTAAAGAAATAAAAACTTTTTTTTTGTAGTTAAATAGACACTAAATGTAGGTATACCTCAAAATTTAATCTCTTCCAGTCCCAACATTAGAACGCAATTTAACAGACTGTAAAATATTCTGAAGCTATCGTTACATGAGTTCTTACAATCGTCTTTTAATGTCATATTTTTACATTTGATGCATTAATTATGGGGGGAAAAACATTAGGTGAGTTAAAGAAAACACTGATGTTTAGCTATTGCCTAGGTTCTTTTAATCTTTTCTCTCCTATCCTTTGTAATACAGGTCTGATACATTGCTTTGAGTTCAATATCTTGTCTCTTGTGTAAAGTGGCTATCGTATTCATACGAGTATTGTTTACTATTCCCTTCTAAGTATTTACTGAAATTCACATTATAATGCAATACAATCTTACATAGAGGTTAAATAACTGTTACAAATTTTTCTCCGGTATTCAGATGTACAACAATAAATAATTTAATGAACACAATGATCATAAATTTATGTAAAATTTAAATTGTTATAAGAATATTCATTAGATGTGAGAAAGTAGATGAATGGTGAGATCGGTTAAAAACAATATACTTTGCATACTTCCACTCGGTAATGAGTTTTGGAATAATATTCTGGGGAAATTCCACAGATAGTAACAATATATTTCTATTACAAAAAAGAGTAATTAGAATAATAGTAGGTGCCAAATCTAGGGAATCGTGTAGGACTATTTTAAAAAAACTACAAATAATGCCCATGGCTTGTCAGTATATCTTTTCATTAATAACCTTCCTCGTATGTAATCATGAAAACTTTGTAACTAATTCAACAGTTCATAGCATAAATAATCGTAAAAAAAAATGACTTTCATACTCCATCGGCAAGTCTATCGTGGTATCAAAAAGGAGTGCGTTATATGGCAGTAAAACATTTTTAATAGCCTCCCTATCGATATAAAAAATGAAACTCAAAACATAACATTATTTAGGGCCAAATTAAAGAAGTACCTAATTTCTCACGTCTTCTATTCTGTAGGTGAATTCATTACATTTAATAACACTTCATGAAATTGATACTAAAACTTTGTGTTGTACTAGTAGATTATATTGTAAATCTCTTCTGTATATATTTCATCTAGACTGTGACTATAAATTAAGATTTTATAATAGTATTAAGTTTTTTGACTTGTTCCATATTCTAGCTGTAAGCATGTATGAATACCATGGAATGTTAATAAATACAATACAATACAATCTCTCTTCCTCTCTCAAGAGGGGACGAGATTATGTTCTCTTTGCTGTATAGGCGAGGCATCGCATCGTATTTTGTCTGCGAAGCCACAGAAACTCTGAGGAGAAGATATCCGACACAGTCCTTCAAAAGCAAAATTCTTTTAACATTTGGGAAATTTAAGGCAAAGGGTCGACAGTTTAGGATTGATCTGCCCGAGGGGAAGAGGGCGGAAGAAGTACGGGGACAGAGTCATTTATTAGTGTTGCTGTGGGTCATACTGTTACTGGATGCAAATAAGAATATTTTGGGTTAGCGTTCTTCTGTTTTACTTTATTTTTAATTTGCTTTACTGTGTTTTTTTACATCCTACATTTATATTATTATTTGGATTATTTATTGCAATTTTGGTATGATAGTGGAGTTCATTATTATTATTATTATTATTATTATTATTATTATTATATTATTTTTTTTTTTTTTAATTTTTAAGAGTGCGAATAGGCTTGTGCGAACGTTCAAGTGTACATGTGTTTCTATCCATCATGTACAAATAAAAACGCACTTCATTCATTCATTCATTCATTCATTCATTCATTCATTCATTCATTCATTCATTCATTCATTCATTCATTCAGTAGCTCTCTCTGCATTTATTTCGCATATCGTTCTAAACTACAGATATAATTTTTGCTACGGAAGAAAATATTCCATTGGAATATACGTAGAAATGACATAAAGAGTTTTCATCTTTAATTTACATAATATTTCGGAGACTGAAATTTCTCTAATACTGTAGATAAAAATAATAAACTACAGTGCTCAACGAAATTGCTATATTTTATATTACTTTAATCTTATGAAGAAATATGTAAATTAATTTTTGTGCTCAAAAATATTACATATTTCTTCATAAGTCCACAGTAAACCAATATGTAAAAAATTTTTTCAGCAAAAACAAATAGCATATTTTATAAATTTATAATCAAATAATATGCATACATTTTTTGAGCAATGTGCATTAAAAGTTTGATATTTTATAGGGATAGAGTTTAAAATCGTAAACCATCACGACTAAATTGGCTTTAACTATGAATAGAAAATTTTAATAAAAAAGGAAACATAAACAACAATGTAATAAATAAATAAAATTAAGCTACTGGAGCTATAGTAACAATAACAAATACAATTAAATGATTTTAGCAATATAGGTCTAATCAATAACTTCATAACTAATAGGAACAACTATTATATTCTTCTTCGCTCTCATGAATTGTGTCCTTTTGACCTGTTTTCACATCAAAAGAATTTATCTGTCCATGTGTTCAGGAATCGTCCAACATCTCTTCTTTACCTAGATGTATAATGTAGTAAGAGACATGGTACTCTGGTTCCGTCCCTTGGAAACGCTGGAACCAGTTATCTATTATCTATTATTTTCTTGGTACTAAGTATTTAGAGATCTCTTCTAATATCTTCATTTCTTTTCTTATCGAGAACTTTTACCCCGGCTACTGAACGTAGAAACTTCATCTCAGTTGTTTCCATTTTCCATTTGTCCGAACGGTTCAATGTTCAGTTCTCAATTGCAAAATGGATATTGCAGTCATTTTGTAAAATTTTAACTGTTAAGTGTTCAGCGTTTTGTTTTTTTCAATATTATACGTATTGTTGCACATATTCTGTAAAACCTGTTCAATTTTAGGTTTATATCTTCTTTCTGGCAGAAAGACATATTAAATCCTGGGATAAGCGTCTGTTTCGATCCCACGTTTTCGGTAAACAGAGAGATAGGTAACAGATATATGAGTATCTGCCACTTTGGGTTACTGCATATTGGTAACGATTTTTTGAGTAATTATAGCATGTTGGTACCTACTTCGGTCATTATACCCACAAAATATAGTGAAATGGAAGGAATAATTATTTTATTGTAAGCAATTGCGCAGGAATTCACCGTCTGAGTAGGTACTATTCCATTTCTTCCTCTTCACTACCACATCAGCCGCACGCTCACTGGGGTTGATTTTCAGTTTGTAGGCCAGTGCCCTTAAATAAACAATCAACTGTCCTTTCGCCTTATAGTCTTGGTATCTTCGCATAATGAATACGATTTCCTCCTGGTTCTTGATGCACAGCATGTTTTGTTCAGGAGAGGTCTTACTTTTCTTTGCAAAGAGTTCTTTTTTCCGTTGCTAAGAAATAATTTTACTTCTACTCAGAAATTGTATTGTATTTTACAAATTGTTTTTGCCGTTGCTAGGAAATGTAATTAAAAAAATATTTCATAATTAATAACCAAGCAACATGACTGAAAGAAAGCAATGACAAAAATGATAAAGTGATCCAAGTGACCGAAGTGCTGTAGCAAAAAATTCGTGGTATGGAAATGGCCTATTACCGAAAATGCTGTACCAAAAATTTCTTGGGACCGAAATGTCTTATTTACCTAAATGGCCTAGTACCAAAAATGAAAAGTGACCCAAAAAGATGGATCGAAACAGCCTGACACAAATCCTAGATAATTAAAATCAATTATCAGGTCACTTTTTTTGCATTTTAGTCGTTATCTCACATCTCGTGTGTTTTTTCGAACTATTATATTATTAATTATAATTCAATGATGAAATGTTATACGAGAAGATATACTGATTATCATGGCTTGATTACACAGTAAAATAGTAGGCCTAAATTATGAATTCTAACGCAGAAACTTATTTTTCTCATAACAGTCATTTATGAGTATTGAACTAGTAGTAGTATTTCGGAAGTAGCGAAAATGGAAAGTCATATCAGTGTGGTATGTAACACTGACCAGGCACAAGATAAAGACAAAACATACAGTTACTAAAAGTTCACTTTTACTCCACAGAGCTAACTACAGACTTAGATCAGACGGTAAAGAGTTATGGTCTCAATCCGGACTATAAGATTTTGCATCTCCCGATCACTTCGGCAAGATCATTTGATAGAAAAATAGTGATTCTGCCCTTTAGATTTAAAGGCAGTTCAAGAAACATGCACCTATACTAAGAGACTATGTCTTTTCGAAAGGATGGCAAACCTGACATTTTTTAACTCTCATCTGCAATCCGAAAAGACATAACATAGCTATTGCTTCACTCCCACATGAAAAACCCGCTGTCTTTTCGTATTATAACTCATGGAACTGAATGTATATGTTCAAGAAAAAGTATGTAGCATAAAGAACCATTAAGAAGGAAGCTTTTTAAAACAGATATTTTTGACAGAGTTATACTTCACTGAGTTAATATTTATTTCCTTCCTTTCCGTGGAGTATGTTCCATTATTATGGAAGAAAATAACTTCCAAAGTGTCTGGTATTCTTTCTGGAAAATAAATCTGACAAATCTGTATTTGAAATTCTAATGTAGTTACTTTGCAGCATAAACTGCTACTATAATTTAGAAATCATCTCACCATTCGTGAGCTGCCACAAGGAACAAAGAGTATTTAACCATATAAATATTTACAAGTTCATTAAACCATTGATTTTGTTTTGACAATGAAACTCTAACAAGTACATAGCTGCAAATACATTTTTAGATTAGTGGAAATTTACCTAGTTTTAGAGAGAGAGGTAAGTGTTACAAAAAAGTAAAGAATGCTAATGAACTTAGTTTCATTTCGAATATAGGTGATGGTTCAGGAGTATATGAAAATGGAAATTTTTATATTGTACAGTATCACTGTATTACGCTACTTTTGTTTAGATTGGGTTCAAATTTTTACAAGATACTGAAGTAAATTCTATATGACTAATATCATATGAAGCAGAAAAACTGTATATTTGTTAAATGATTACTTACGAAAAAATAATACATTTAATTTCTTTCATAAAACGGTTTTCTTCGAATTTTTGCATATGTTCATTGTACTGAATGTAACTCTTCATAGTACTGGTAACCATAATTTATGACCCTTACTCATATGCTGATTAAAATGATTCAACATCAAATAAAGTAATTAAAAATAAGTATTAATGAGCAGATACTTTATATGCTCTACCCTTATTTTTTCTCACAATATTATTGCTAAAATAAATATTACTATAACTATATAGATTCAGACCAAGAATTTATTTAAATCAGTATGACTTCACTCTATGTTTTTCGTTACGTAACCGAAAATTTCTTTGAATGCGAACACAGGCAGATAAGCAATTTTGTTTATATTTCTTTTAATATTCTTACAAAAAATGTCTTTGATGCGATAATGGAAAAGGAATAGTTCATATCGTATGGTTATACATGAAAATGGGGTTTTGCAAGATTTTACTGCATAGATATGATACATCTCATGGGCTGAAATCAATATATGAAAATAGACAAGTGAAAATTGTAACCCATTTCAAATATTATCTATCATATTTATGACAGAATCAATAACCAATCACGAGCTTCAGTTACATGTATATTTTATCTCGCAAACTTGAGAAATTTGATACGAAGGAATACTTTTTGCTTATTATCATTCTGAAATACATGAATAATATCTGGATAAATCTCAAGTTTCACTGAATTTAAATTAAATTATGTACCATATAACTAATATTATGTTTCAATCAAAATATAGACTTGCATATAAAATAAAATCTGCATTCATGTGACAAATAGGTCATGTTTAAAATATAATTGATACATTTTTGGTTACAATATCAAGGGTTGTGGGCCAAGCGCCATTTATTGAAAACGGAGAAAGCAAGGGTTAAAGTTAAGTGAATACTATAGTTTAATGAAGATTGACATATTATTTTGTTTTAATGTGCATACTTTATATTATTTGCTGTATGTTTCATTAAATTATGGTATTCACTTAATTTTAACTCTTGTTTTCTACGTTTTTAATGCATGGCGCTTGGCCCACTATGGCTCTGACCCCATCATATATTCTATGAAATATGAAGTAATTTAAATTAACAATATAAGATACGGTTTTGAATATAAATTATAAAGCATTAAAATAACAGAAACAAAAATATAACAAACAATAATACCAATAGTTCTACATATATTTCTGAATTTCCAAAAAGCTGTAATCAACGATCAAATTTATATAAAAATGTCTAATATTTCTATTAAAACATATAGATAAATTCATTATTATGTCTTAAAGTCTTATATAACATAGACGTCTTTATTGATCCTATAGAAACATTACGCAATCAAAATCAATATCTAATAAACTTTAACTCCAATTATAAGAAGACGAAACTTTTATTCCGCAGTACAGAAAACTCTCGTTATATAAGGTAATTTTCATCGATTCTGCTTAATATTTAATAAGATAAAAATTCGTGTTTGACCTGAAGGACAATTTATCACGTGAGAAAGTTAATCAAGTTTAACTTCAAATTACACCCCTTGGAATTCCCCGAAACCTTACGTAGGATCTGTATTTAAAATTTAAATGCCGTTGTAAAAAATTATAGAATTGCACATTATGAGTAAACAATAACAATCGAGTATGAAGTTTCTACATGTTTTTCATATCAAGGGTTTGCCAATTAAATTAAAATATGAAGCGGCCTTATTTGCAAATATTTAATTTAACAATTATATACAGCAATTGTGAATTTGTGTGAACTGAAACAGATGAAAAGTAAAAATATATAATTTTTTATCCCCAGGTTTATTACAATACAATGTCCAAGAACATTTCTTGAAATTGCGCAATCTTCACGCTTGCAGAAAATAATCAGATACGTGGGTCACAAAAAAAAAAAAAAAGAAAGAAAGAAAGAAAGAAAGAAGAAGACTGTACTCATTCAACCGTTTTCCCTTTTATTGTATAAATGAATATACTAGTACAGTCTAGTATATACAGTCATGAAGCTCAATACGGACTCATTCAACAGACTGTACTCATTCAACTGTTTTCCCTTTTATTGTATAAATGAATATACTAACACAGTCTAGTATATATAGTCACGAAGCTCAATATGTAGTAAATATGCATCCATAGATAGTTGCTAACCACTAGGATCGCTAATATCACCTCATTACAGACAATGCGAAATAGTACCGGCACAGTCTATTGTTCCTAGCACCCTCACAACTCAGGCTTCATGACTGTATATACTAGACTGTGATACTAAACAATAAACAACACTTTAACCTAGGATACTAGCAAAGAAAATTTAACATAAATGCAATCAATTATTTGGATTCAGAAAACTGAATAAGGCAGGGAGTTACGGAGTTATTTATCAGTTAAAATAGTTGATAATGAAAAAAGTAATTCTGGATGATCACAATTCCTAATAATCTTCATCAAGTTCCATGAACTAAACCTGCTACCGTATTTCGTCCTCACTGTCTTCAGCATTACAAGACGACCATAAGTAATAAAATTCCTCTTAAGGTGTAAGGACATATTACAAATTTCGTACGTCTATTGAGTTATTTATTGCACGTCTTACATTGTATGAATTTTGCTTCCTGTATATTATTTTAACTTAACTGGTAATGTGAGTTGTTTTCATTTTAATTTCCTTAAACTCGAACACAACATCAAGTCTAATAATGGAACAGAAATCTTCGTAATCTGAACACACCTTTTTCACTTATATTTCAGCGTTTCTCTTATAATCTTTATGACAATATTGAGTAGTCGTTGAATAATATGACAAGATAAAGCATATCACCAAGTCTCTTAGTTTACAAGTAATCGAAATATAGGACTTTAATTTAAGTAACGCAAATACAAATTTAAATTCAAAATATTTCAAGCATGAATGATAATGTAAATTGCTTTTATTATTATTATTATTATTATTATTATTATTATTATTATTATTATTATCACCATCATCATTATTATTATTATCATCATCATTATTATTATTACTATTATTAATTATTATTAGTATTATTATTATTTTTATCTGTTTATTGTTTGGTTATTCTTATATTAAGCATATTCATCAAAATCAAATTCATTTCAATTTCATTCGTCTGTGTTGTTTCTGAGCTTTTCTGTATAATATATTTTGCAGTTATCTATTCATTTTGTCATTACTGTTTATTTGTATTTGTCTCTAATTTTAATAATTATTTCATGCACTGTTTTTGTAATTCCTTGTTCGCTGCAAATCTTGTGCTAACTTTTATCTTGTGCCGAACTGTTATTGGTCTCAGGCTGTTGTACAGCACAATAAATATTAGTAAATAAATAAATAATAATAATAATAATAATAATATTATTAATAATAATAGTAATAATGATGATATTATTAGGGCCTATTATTATTATCACAAACTGAAGATAAAATTTCACCTAGCATATACCAGAGGCCAGAATAGGACTGTCTTTCAACGCTGTTCTGCAGGAAAGAGAAATTGTATTTCGAAACTCCAGAAGATTGCTTGAAAAATTTCGGAGACAAAACGAGTGAAAAATACAAACCTGGATCTCCATGTTGATGATTATCTTAGTTTATTGCAAATGGTTGTGATTTAGTATTAGCTCATGCACGAAGAAACCTAATGTTAACGTTAATTCAATTATAATAAAATAATAAAGGCATATTAATATTCTTATTATTCTGAGTACTTTTTTCTCTCTAATTCTCTGGGGTAGTAAACTTACGTCGATGATGACAATACTGTCACAGAATTCCTGTAATTATTTTCAGAGGAGATGAGTAGTCTTGCTTGAAACAAGGCAGCCCTAAATTAAACATTTCTGCATTCTGAAATCCAAATGTGACAGAAATGTCGGATTAAACGACTTGTTACAAACGAATTCAATCTTCATTTGTCGTGTTATAAACAAGGTCAATATGTTTTTTTATAATCATGCAATACATGTTTTCATTTTATTGAAATTAAAATTGGCAAGTAATAATTCAGAGAGATTAGCTCATTAGCTGTACGAAGTAGACTCTTAACCATTTATAGCATGAATGTAATTTATTTATTTTTTTTTTTCATATAATGGATCATAACAAAGCTTCGATCACTTTTTTTTGTTTTTTTTTTTTTTTTTCAAAATTTTAACTCTGCACATACTGTATTTCAAAACACAGATGGCACCTCTATGTATCCTCAAGTGGTGGTTCCTTGGTGAAACATCTGTGCTATAATTGTAGAGAAAGACAGAAAACTGTGGTTCTTCTGAACAACTAATGTGCTGCAAAGGATTAAAAATTAAGAAAAAAAATTATCACTAGATTATTGGACGAAGATATAATATTGTAGCAAACGAATTTTGAGATCTAAATTATTGGTAAAAAAATTAATTATCTTTTTTAAAAGCTTAGACACAATACACTATGTTCTAACAAAGAGAAGAAAATGGTAAAATGCTAAGTAGAATATTATAAATGACGTTAAGTGAAACACAGTAGCACTCTATGTAACACAAAAACATACTATTCTTAGGAAAATGATTATACATGCACATTGTGCGATATTCCTTCTATTATTATATAGAATGTGGTCCCAAAAATTATATGTGAACGAAACATGGAAGAGAATAACTGAAATAATAATGGTATGACATTATGGTAATTGTGGAAAGAGAGAGAATACTACGAAAAACACGGGTAATGGAGGAAAACTAAAAGAAAAAAAAAACTATTCACTTTCATGATTAAAGAAGAGAACATAGTATTAGTTAGAGACTAGCCTATAATATAAAAAAGAATTAAGTTTTGAAAGATACTTGCTAAATCTATGCTAAAAGCCAATTGCTGAAATAAAACGCAAAAGAGATAAGAAATGTAGAATTTAGCAGAATGTAGATTATTGTATAGAATAATTGCTTAGCGCATAAAATATTATTATTCTGATTCCAAGTTGCTAGAATATATTTTGTCATAAACCTAACTGAATGCATATCGCAGTGTCCCAACCTATGTAACAAACGAAAGAAAGAATTATCTATATTATTTCCAAACTAAATTTTATAATAGTTTGAATATTGTTATAATAAAAACTTCTTTTATTCCCTTAGAATTTTATCTGAAGCTTTTCTAAAAGTGTTCGAGAAAATAGTTTTAACGTTCGTAAGGATATTTGTTGAACATTTTCATATATCAATATGAGTTCTATTCATGCTTTATGAGACCGCGTTAATTGCACAAAACAACTTGTTCAACAGTTGTAATGTGTATCTCAATATATTTTACCCCATTCACCTTTATATAACTTTTATACATCGTCGAGTTGAGTAACTAAGTGCGAATCGGCATTTCGTAGTTCTTTAGTATGCCGCTAGGTTGCACTGACTGTCTTCAATGCGTTGGGTTGCGTTAGAATAAAGCCCTCTTAAATGTGGTGTATTTCTATAAGTAAGGAAAATAACTTACAGTAACAGTTTATAACCTGCTAATTACTATAGAAGTCAAAACTGGGACCATTAATATATCTAAAGTTAATAACGTATTTGAAATTAACATATTTCAAAATATACATTTTCATACTTAAAAACAAAATTACGGAAATAAATTAGATATTCCGAGCAATAAATAAATGTGAAAGAAACTCATTTATCCCAAATGTTGTTTACGTATATGGAAGTGTGCTCAATAATTTTTGGCCATGGGACACGCAGAAACAAAGGCGAAATTATGACGCTGTGTGAAAATCGTGTAATGGGTTCAGTTCTCACTCAAACCATGTACAAAATACAGCTGTAAATTTAAGGTAGGCCTACTATGTTGTGTTGAACCAGATAAGTTAGGGCCTTGTGTGGATCACATGACGCTATAGATTCACATTCTAATGCCGAAAGGAAGAATTCAAATTTTAATTTCTAGCAAACTTTATCAAGTATTTGATCACTCTTTAAAAATAAATACTTAAAAGTAAGAATTTATGGATGCAAAATAAAATCAATATTCGAATATTTTATCTGTATTCCTTCATGCGGTTTCCTTGAATTCTCCAGATCGTAAAACCTATGAATAACTAAATTTGTTTTATACGAAAGATGACGGAAGGACAAAGAATGATATATCTTGACGTTAGAAGATTAATTAAATGAGAAATAACTTATATAAAGAAATAAATGAATCAATCAATAATAAAATAATAATTAAGTAAATGAGTAATCAATAAGTAAATAAATATATGAAGAGGTGGATTGCAAAGTGTCCTAAGTCCTTTTTTAAGATTTAAACTTTCCTTAGCCACTTTTTAATTCATCCTTTTCAAGCCTATGTACAGGCACATAACTGTGTAAGTTTATGTACCCGAGCACGAGCATTATGCTCACTTCGAGTATCTATTCATATGTATTCAATTCAAATGTAAATTGTAAATAAATTTGAAATTTGAAATAAATTTAAGATTTGAAATTTAACAGACGCTCCTTAGTCTTGAATTAGTATCTGCATAAGTTTTTTCAGACTGATCTAAAGGACACGCACGCACGCACACACACACACCCACACACAAATTCAACCAGTCTATCACCCATCCATTCTTCATTTTCATCACTAATTTATACATCAATTCATCCCTTCATGAATCATTCACTTCTCATATTATTAGTTCATACATCCGTCCATCAATCCACCCATCCATCCATCCATCCTGTAATACATGCATTCATCTCTTCCCACCCATTCTCATCACACACACACACACACGCACCCACGCACGCACGCACGCACACATCCTACAAGTCATCCAACCATTTTTCAATATACTCTACTGAGTTCCACAATGTCTAAGAGGCAAAGTAAAAAACTTTTCCGGCAGAGGAGGGGAGAAAGATAATTGCTACTCAAACCAATGGCAGAGGTCACACGCCCAACGCTTATCTTCAAGTTGGGCGGTCTGAAGCGTTCCACGTCCGCCCAACTTCTAGATAAGTTTGGAATAATGTGACTTCTGCCATTGGTTGAGTAACAATTATCTTTCTCCCTTCCTTTGCCGGCAATGTTTATTTTATCATTTGTTATTAACCATCAGAGGTAATTCTGTAGGACCAAAAGATTAGTCTTTACATAAATGTTTAATTTGCCTGTCAGACATTATGGAACGCAGTGAAGTTAATGATTTAATTATTTTATCTCTTCATTCACTCATCCATCCCGTTTCATTCATTCATTCATTCATTCATTCATTCATTCATTCATTCATTCATTCATTCATTCATTCATTCATTCATTCATTCCGCAGCCTACTTTCACATTGTTCTACACAAAAGTAATTTTATTCACTAATTCGTTCTTCTACATGGCTATTCATCAATGCATCTAACAATTAATGCATACCGCCAATACTTCGTTCCATTAATCGTTGTATACCTTCGTCAATACCTGTGATTGAGGTTCTGGCTGATATGTATGTCTATTATCTGGCAGTACATCTCACTTGACTATATGTGTCAGAGGAAGAACAATAATAGACTATTGTTTGTATGCATTTGAAGACTGATTAGTGGAATATGTAGCTAATCGGCGATGTATGCATGGAGGGCGAAAGGAACTGGATGGCCTACCTCATTATCTCCTGGCCTAGTTATGAGTGATACCTTATTGGTGTTACTTATGAGGTTCAAACCTGTCTTTGGACAGTTGACTAAACAACAATACTAATTATAAAACTTATCAAAAACCAATAAAGTAGGTAAATAAAAATAATTATTAGTGCTAAAAGTGACAAAATTATTTCCTAAACGTAATTATCCCTTCTCAAAGTTCAATTTATTCAGGCACTGTACCTGACCACTTCAGATCAATATACTGTAGTTTTGTTAATTCGACCACAGATGATGGTGATATTATGTTAGTAATATAGAGAATGAAATTCATGACGGTACAAATGCTGCTTGAAATCAATATCATATAAGTAGCAAAATCTGATTTGTTATATTGAATTATTTCAACGTTACAATTGCTTGTTTGTTAAAATGTGTATATGATAACGTCATGCAATTTTTGTTCTTTTGTTTTGTGGTTTTTTATTTTTTATTTTTTGTAAAATATAATTTCAATTAATGCTCCACCATAATTGTTGTAACTAAAACCTTATCCATCCCTCGTGTTTATCGTACGGCTCGTCCTCCCCCCCCCACACGTTACCTGCACTTTGTTTACGTATCCACTGTGCCTAAACGAGACGCTCTACTGTATCGTTTTAACCCTTTCTTACCTATAGATGTCATATGGCAATAATAAACTTTATAGCATTTATATACTTGTGTGTTACATATGAAGGTAAATTTTGCTGGATAACTTCTATTTCAATACATTTTCATCAATATAGTTTTGTTTCAAATGTTGCCACTCCCGTAACTTGGTCACTGAATTGGTCCTAATACAGCTATTTGTTTCAACATGGATTGCTTGTAAATTTAATTTCGGTTAGAAAGGGTTAAAACTATTCAATTGGCAGTGGTAACTGAGTGCGAACAGATAAAAACAGAAGAAACATTACAAAAAATCTGCTGTTTCTGAAGAAGGAAAAAACAAAGAAATTAGATAAAAAATTTTACAATGTGTACCCTATTCCACTTTGATTATACACATGGCAGAATTGGATACATCAAAGTATCCAGTAGTATCAATGAATTAGTAAGCCACACATTCTTCGTGGCACTCCTGCAAGAATCTGTTCCTCCACTAACAAGCCCAGTTTACCCAGCAGGAAAAGTGTCAATAAAACAGAAACAAGTGCAATATTTGGAATAAAATGAAGCAGTTAGGGGATCATCAGTGCGGTTTTCGGCGTAATAGATCGACTATTGATCAGATTTTTTGTATTCGACAGATAATGGAGAAAAATGGGAGTATAAAGGTGCAGTACATCAGTTATTCATAGATTTCAAAAAGGCATATGACTCGGTTAAGAGGGAAGTATTATATGATATTCTTATTGAATTTGTATTCCCAAGAAACTAGTTCGATTAATTAAAATGTGTCTCAGTGAAACATACAGCAGAGTCCGCATAGGTCAGTTTCTATCTGATGCTTTTCCAATTCACTGCGGTCTAAAGCAGGGAGATGCACTATCACCTTTACTTTTTAACCTCGCTTTAGAATATGCCATTAGGAAAGTTCAGGATAACAGACAGGGTTTGGAATTGAACTGGTTACATCTGCTTCTGGTCTATGCAGATGACGTGAATATGTTAGGAGAAAATACACAAACGATTAGGGAAAACACGGAAATTTTACATGAAGCAAGTAAAGCGATCGGTTTGGAAGTAAATCCCGAAAAGACAAAGTATATGATTATGTCTCGTGACCAGAATATAGTACGAAATGGAACTATAAAAATTGGAGATTTATCCTTCGAAGAGGTGGAAAAATTCAAATATCTTGGAGCAACAGTAACAAATATAAATGACACTCGGGAGGATATTAAACGCAGAATAAATATGGGAAATGCGTGTTATTATTCGGTTGAGAAGCTCTTATCATTCAGTTTGTTGTCCAAAAATCTGAAAGTTAGAATTTATAAAACAGTTATATTACCGGTTCTTCTGTATGGTTGTGAAACTTGGACTCTCACTCTGAGAGAGGAACATAGGTTAAGGGTGTTTGAGAATAAGTTGCTTAGGAAAATATTTGGGGCTAAGCGGGATGAAGTTACAGGAGAATGGAGAAAGTTACACAACGCAGAACTGCACGCATTATATTCTTCACCTGACATAATTAGGAACATTAAATCCAGACGTTTGAGATGGGCAGGGCATATAGCACGTATGGGCGAATCCAGAAATGCATATAGAGTGTTAGTTGGGAGACCGGAGGGAAAAAGACCTTTAGGGAGGCCGAGACGTAAATGGGAGGATAATATTAAAATGGATTTGAGGGAGGTGGGATATGATGATAGAGATTGGATTAATCTTGCACAGGATAGGGACCGATGGCGGGCTTATGTGAGGGCGGCAATGAACCTTCGGGTTCCTTAAAAGCCATTTGTAAGTAAGTAAGTAGGCCCTACATCTCAAGTGAGCAAGCTGGCCTCCAGACAGTATCGAAACGTATGATGATTGGAAAACAATCTTTCCTAGTGCATCTTCATCATTCATGATATATTCATATTTTTTAACATATAGCCTAATAATTATTATAACAATCTATTTGTTGACTGTGTATGATTTCCAGTAAAGTAATTCAAGTACACGACTCAGATGGGCGGATATGTTTGTGAAGACGACAGGCAAACAGTGGTCAAGAAAAGCAAGGGACAGATCTCAGTGGAAAGAAGTAGGCTAATACGAACTAGAAATAGTTAGGAATGTTACAGTGTATAGTGTTAATAGTTACAATGACGACTACTGCTATATAGTACACATTAGTTTTAAAGGTATACTGTAAGGTGTGGCTCGTTATTACTCGCCTGGTGAGTCATTCCAGGCGAGATTTCACTTTGTCGGTCTATATAGGCTACCTTTAAAACTAATTTATTTTATATTATAAATAAATTGGTTTTAAAGGTATACAGACTGACAAAGTGAAATCTCGCCTGGAATGACTCACCAGGCGAGTAATAACGAGCCACTCCTTTTATAGGAGGCGTTTGCCCTTCACGGGACATAAAGGCTAAATTCATTCATTCATTCATTCATTCATTCATTCATTCATTCATTCATTCATTCATTCAATTCAAGAATAGCACGAAAATATCTGTCGTATTTGATTTTGATATAAAATTTATTTTTTTAAAGGACGATTTTTTTTTTCATATTTTAAATCTCAATAAAGCTTAAGTATCCGCATAATGCGTAGGCCTATAATTACTTTAAAAACCAAACCTAGACTATCAGCCCACATGTTCAGACTTATATATTTCTAAATATTTTTCCTCTAACATAGTTTTTTTTTTTTCAATTTCCCACAAATTTACTTTTCCTGACTAAAACCCTTAGAAAAAAAAACAATTCATTTGTACAATGTGTATGTGATTATTAGGCAGGAAAATAATGTAAAAAGTCCATACATTATTATTGCAGTCAGAAAGAGTGAGAGACGCTGCTTGGGGATGTGACTGGATCGGAAAGCCTGCTTCGTTTCAACGCTGCATCGTTTTCATTATTTTGTCTTCTAATGAATTCAAGCTGACAGCAGGGAAGTTTGCAACAGTTACAAAGGACAGTATGATCGCAGTAAGTAATAATACGTAGTACCATCTCAGTAAAGCTACAGAAAAAAAATATATCTTTAACACTGCCTTGTTTTTTTCTATTGCCAAGGAATTGCACACTTGATAATTCTTCTCCGTGATCTCGCTTTAATTTATATGCATATGTATTTCATATAAGTTTCATAAGTTGGCGAGTACCACTATATCTCAAATACTGGAACTATAATACATTTGATTCACATATTGGCACTCTTATAAAATTAAACTTTTATGCTCTTGCTTTTCGAGAATTTTCTATTAACACGTTCATTCGTTTCATGTGGAAGAGAAGGCCTTACGGCCTTAACTCTGCCAGCTAAAATAAATCATTATTATTATTATTATTATATTCATAGACCGCGCTAGCCCGCGCTACGAGAGTGCTAAACTAGTCCCGGCTATCGACTGGTTACTTGTACAGGATTCATATCATATCGCTAACACTGCTTTATGCATACGAAAAACGTTAGTTCGCTGATTATCCACCGGAAACCTGCGCTAAGAATGTCTATGAATACTGCCCTTATGTTCTGCCCAAGGGCAGGTCTTTCACCAAAATCCAGCTTTCCCAAATCTTTCCTATTTTCTGCATTCCTCTTTGTTTTCTCATATGATCCATATACCTTAATGTCGTCTATCATCTGATATCTTCTTCTACCCCGAACTCTTCTCCCGTACACCATTCCTTCCAGTGCACCCTTCAGTAGACAGTTTCTTCTCAGCCAGCGACCCAACCAATTCCTTTTCCTCTTCCTGATCAGTTTCAGCATCATTCTTTCTTCACCCACTTCTTCCCACACAGCTTCATTTCTTATTCTGTCTGTCCAATCTTTTACTATTTCGAACTCTTCTCCCGTTCACCATTCCTTCCAGTGCACCCTTCAGTAGACAGTTTCTTCTCAGCCAGCGACCCAACCAATTCCTTTTCCTCTTCCTGATCTGTTTCAGCATCATTCTTTCTTCACCCACTCTTTCCCATACAGCTTCATTTCTTATTCTGTCTGTCCAATCTTCTTCTACCCCGAACTCTCTTCCCGTCCACCATTCCTTCCAGTTTATCCTTCAGCAGGCAGTTTCCTGTCAGTCAGTGACCAAACCAATTCCTTTTCCTCTTTCTGATCAGTTTCAGCATCATTCTTTATTCACCCACTCTTTCCAACAGAGCTTCATTTCTTATTCTGTCTGTCCACTTCACACATTCCATTCTTCTCCATATCCACATTTCAAATGCTTCTGTTCGCTTCTCTTCACTTCGTCGTAATCTCCATGTTTCTCCCCCATACAATGCCACAATCCACACAAAGTACTTCACTAGTCTCTTCCTTAGTTAATTTTCCAGATGTCCACAGAAGATGCTCCTTTTTCTATTAAAATCTTCCTAAGCCATTGCTATCCTTCTCTTGACTTCCTGGCAGCAGCTCATTTTACTGCTTATAGTGCTGTCCACTTGCGCTACTGCCTCATTGATACGGTAACGTCATTTATTACTACAGGCCTTGCATGGCAGAAATTATAATGTGTTTAAAACGAAGTAGTAATCCAGCCAACCGTTATAAAATAAAAATGGGAATCAAATTAATCTGACATTTAATTGAAACATTAGGACTATTAAAGTATATTAACAAAGTGGGTGATTAATAAATGCGGGGAGTATAAAGACGAAAGTAGTTGTTTTAACATAAAATAATTATAAAGCACTCCACTGTACCATTATTTTCTAAATGAGTCGAATTTTTTGTAATAACTCACACAATTTCAAGCAACACATTGACACCATATTAATATGTGAATTGTTTCGGCTACCGGTTGCATTGTTATTTGGAGACTAGCCCTTATGAAATGAGGAAGCAATTATGAAGTCATAATGATAAGATACCTCATTGTTAAATTTAAATGCTGGAAATGTAGGCTAATAGATATGAAAAATAAAAATCAACATTTTATTTCAAATCAAAAACATTCTTAAAATCCCAACCATGCTCACAATAATAATCATGAGGTTATAAACGATTTCTATCCTACTTCATCTGTTAGAACAGCGGTCATCAGCACAGTGCACCTTCAGGCTAGCGTCTCTTATCCGCGAACACGCTATTCCCTCTAGTGCAGGGGTCGTCAGCACAGAGCACCCTGGGGCTAGCGTCTCTAACCCGCGGAGAACACAGTGCACCATGGTGTACTCGTAGCTGCTAGCGGGTATTCTCTCTACCTCTTCCTGCTGCACGACGGTGCACACGGGACGGCTCCGCTTACCCTTTGCACATTTCAGCGAGTACTGACCACCACTGCTCTAGTGCATCTGTGGCTGCTGGCGGGTATTCCGTGGCGGAGTTTCGTTCGTGCGGGATATTACGTCAGCAATAATAGTTCAATGATGCACAAAATGTTCGCATATGCATTAAAATAAACATATTTTATGTAATTAATAAATACTCATGTTCGTTTATAATGTCAATAACCTGAGAATATTCTGAAATTACTGAGGGGTCCAGTGAAAAAAGTGGACAAGTCACAAATTCTGATATATGTAGAACATCTCATTATTCCACTGGGAGTTTTACCCATCATCTGATAATTAGCCCAAGACTAAATAATATGAATGGCTAGGAAGCGGAGATTATATTCGAGGAATTAGTAGAAAGGGTTTCGAAAATTTCGTAATATAATATCTGTCGAAATTAAATTACTAGAAAAAATATATACGGATCAAATTTATTTTAGAATTAATAGTGCCAGACAAAAATAATAATTCGATATATCAATATGAAAGCTTGATATGTTTGAAGTAGAATTGCTCTTGTACTAGGCCAGGAAAATGAAAAAAGACAGCTTCAGTACAGATAATAATAATAATGATAATAATAATAATAATAATAGTAATAATAATAACAGTAATAATAATAATAACAATGATGACACTAATACCAATAATAATAATATAAAGACTACTATGATATTCTTTTCATTTTTCTGATTTTCAAAATATGTCACACTAGTGTTAAATCAGCATAAATATTATTTATGCTATCCTAGCATTATAAACAGTGTTACTACATCGAATATCATTCGTAATCGCCTTATTATGGCACGCGTGCCGATAATAACAAAGACGTATTCGCTATATGACATAATACCGGAATGCTTGGATCGGGATCATGCCATTCGTCTGTCTTCTACGCACGCGCCACGTAGCAAGAAATGAAATGCAGGATACAAGGTAACGTATCATTTATTTCCAAACTTTAACAACTTTGTATCACTTCTGTAATACTTAAGGCTGGTTCAAAATAAACCGGGAACGGAAACGACAACGAGAACGAGAACGGAAATATTGTTAAAATAAATGTACTTGAATGTGACCATTCAAAATTAACTATTGTGAATGCTCACATTTAAATACATTTATTTTAACAATATTTCCGTTCTCTTTCTCATTGTCGTTTCCGTTCCCGGTTTATTGTGAACCAGCCTTTACTGGCTTTTAAGGAACCCGGAGGTTCATTGCCCTCCCTCAGCATAAGCCCGCTGTTGGTCCCTATCCTGAGCAAGATTAATCCAGTCTCTACCATCAGATCCCTCCTCCCAAATCCATTTTAATATTATCTTCCCATCTACGTCTCGGCCTCCCCAAAGGTCTTTTTCTCTCCGGCCTCCCAACTAACACTCTATATGAATTTCTGGATTCGCCCATACGTGCTACATGTCCTGCCCATCTCAAACGTCTGGATAACTTTGCTGTGGTCATGCCAGAGAATCAGTCCCATCCCGAGGCTTATTTGAAGGTTTCGTAACAAGCTGTTTTTTACGGTGATGGGTCGTTAGCCCTGCGCCCAACCCCCAAGCTGGAGGATCACCCCTCATCGGCTGACCGCGACTGGTTATTCAATATATTCACAGCTACCCTCCATATCTGGAGGCCGTCTCCTCGATTCGCAACCTGAGGACGCGCCATACCGTGGTGATAGGGACCTACAATACAAGGCACTTCTGTAATATCACATAAAATAGTTCTGCGGTTCAGAGAAAATATGTTACAAAAATAAAAGACCATTTTGTAACATGACCTGCAAGGTTATCCACTTCTCTTTACTTAATGCCATGCTAGGCGCAAATAATCGATACGAACATATGAAGACAATTTGACAGTTATGGATCCCGAATTTCTTTCATAGTTTACTTCCTACAATTTATAATGCTAACAAGGGAACCTTCTATCATGGTGAATTGAAAAGGCGATAATGCCATATATCTTTGGAAAGAGGACACAAAAGTAAGTGAGCAGGTGAAATGTTTCCGCCTGAGCTCCATAAGAACAAAAGTTATGGGACTCTAAATTTAACATGACAGTCTGTGGAAAATGACTCAATGTACACACTTAACGGTTAAAATGAAGTTGTTTTTGAAGTTGTTTTTGGATTGCAAACGAGATATTACAGCTGTTGTGCGTTTGAATTGCAAACATTATGGACCTCGATCTTCATGCAATGAAGAAATGCTGGGCGAAAATACTTGCGAAAGCATATCCATCATATCTGCTTTCCGCATATTCGATGAACCAGAAGCATATGATTTGAAGTTGTATGGGTCAGCAGGTTTATATTTAGGGAAATTTTTCTGCCATTTGACTGACACAAGATACACTGAGGAGAAAATTTGTCCGTCCATGGAAATGACTGGCATAATCATGTAGGAGTGTGTCGTAGCAGCCTCTGATCCTACTGTGGCATGAATCTTCTTCCTTCATTTGAAACGCAGGGTTCGCCCAGAGTGAATCTCTATTTCAAATAGATTTTGAACAGTGTTGAGGTTCTGGCGAGGAGTGAAGCCACGATCGTTGAACAAATGCTTCATCTTCGACACAAAATTGTCCGAATTCTGCTTCATCTCTGCCTCTTTTGATGCGAAGTGCCGGCTCACTTTATGCATCATAGAACGAGAAACGATATAATTGCGCTGCTTGAATGTCTATATTCACGAGGCAGAAGCTCTGAAGTTACGATGGTTATCACGATCAATTTGAGCCTTCACCTGTAGGCATCAAAGCCTGATAGTTCAGTCATGAAAGAAAGCGTTCGTATTTGACATTTCTTTGAAATGGTGCAGAACCATAGCATTAATGTCGCCATTCCAGGTTTCTTCTTCTTCTTCTTCTTCTTCACTTTTGCATCGTAACCGTGTGATGAGAGGAAATCTATTTCTTTTTTACAGAAGAGAAGGATCGTCTCTTTCTGCTGACCGTATCATTCATAAGTCGATCGCGTAATCGTCGTCTACTACGTTTCTGGTTCTTTTAGGCGAGGGAGATTAAGAAGACGCGCTGGTTCGCAACGATGTTTCCGTCTCTTGAGCGTCCTCCGCTTTCTGGCTGTCTTTTTGGCGTCTCATCATCCGCTCGTCTTTGATGCCACCATAATCTTGCTGCCCAGTCCAAATCTAGTGTATCGTCAATAACGAGCGACGTGTCCGTTTCCACGACCTCCTATTCGTCCTTTAACTCATCCCTCGATTTAACATCCGGATGTCTGCGGTTTAACGTCTCTGGTCCCAAAGACGCGCACCAGCAGCTGAACCACAACTTTAGGATCCACTCTGTATATGATACAAATGGCAGCAATTACTTGTCACGCGCCCCAACAGAACACGAATGAGAAACAATATTTTAGATTGTAGCTTTAACATGTAGTAGCGTCAACATGCATACCCTTCCGTAAGAGGAGAAGAGGTGGCTTACGAATTCGTACGATGAGCGGCGAGGAGTGTCTAATCAGTGATCAGTCACACCGTCTGAATACAAATCAAACATAAGAGTAGCTATAACAGCAAAATTAGCTCGAGCAAGACTTACCTTTCCATAAGATGAAAGTATGTGGTCGCCTCCTATAGATAATACGCAGTATTATTTAAAATGCACAACGATTGTAATATCTTATTTGCAATGCAGTGACTTCGAAAATAACTTCACTTTAACCTTCAAGTGTGTACATTGAGTCACTTTCCACAGACTGTCATGTTATATTTACAGTCCCATAACTTTTATTCCTATGGAGCTCAGGCGGAAAAATTTCACCTGCTGACTTACTTTTGCCTCCTATTTACAAAGATATACGGCATTATTGCCTTTTCAATTAACCATGATAGAAGGTTCCCTTGTAAGATGCTATAAAGTGTTGTATCCAACTCGTGGATAATCTTATTTTGACAATCGTGAAAATTGTCGCACGACCTATCGTTCGTACATGTCATAATCATCAAGATTATCCACTTCTTGCGTAAATAACTATTATGTAATATAACTATTTTTATTAAATTTCAAAACTTACGATTAACTAGGAAACTTTAAGCAAAGAAAACATTTCGGTAACAAATCTGAAATCACAGCGATGATTTCTATGAGAATCTGCAGTTCTAATAGACAAAAGTTCAGTCACTGCATATGGAAGTCCGCCAGACGAAACTACTCCTTTGTCTAAGTAGCCGTAACACGAAAACTGGTAAAGATTTAGAATAGCAATCACTTTTAAAACTAATTTTCATTCTTTCTTAACAATTCTCTCGCTTCGACCACCCATTTAAGTGGAAAATAAAAACGTTTTCGCTCACCAACTTTTCAGTGTCAATGTTTATTTTGAATAGGTCACTTCGAAGTTAGTATTTTCCTCTCACTTTCAAAAACAGATTTTGATTTCGAAATTTCTTCTATGCTTTCCTTAGGCACTTATCTATGAATCCTAAAAGTTCGGAGCAATTGATTTACTATCAAAGGAGCTATGACATGATAATTTTTAACGACGCGGAATATAGCTTCCTGGTCTACAGCTATACTTCGCCCGCACTACTACAGCTGCTTTCTCCATCTCCCTTGCACCACGTTGCATTTTCTGATACACGTCTTACCCGATACCCATTTCAGCGAGTGCTGACGAACACTGTGTTAGAACACTATAAAGATTGGATTCTTGATCTTCAAAATCTAAGTCGTAGAAACATGTTACCAATGACTGAGGAAGGAGTAGTGGAAGGATTGGATGCAGACTTTTGTGTTAATATGCTATTATTTTCTTGCAGGAAATATAGTATATGTACTTTATCTGAAATGCAATGTTGTACTTATAACTTTTACAACTAATCGTCTTAGGAAAGATTTGAAGTATCTGTTCTTGAATCAAGGGAAAAAGAAAAGACCAATGAAGATTGAAGCTGAAGAAGCGTTTGAGGAATAGCGAGACTTCTTTCCACAAGTAAACGGGTGAATTTCATAGCGATCAACAGAGATAAGTGGAACGAGAAATACTACCACCCTAAATAAATACCAGAAACATATTATATCTGTTTATATGTGGTGCGATGTTCCACAATTAAATCTTATCCGTGTTAATTAAGATCGAATAAAAGAGTCTTCTATATTTCATCCTTAAAGGAGTAGTAAGAATAGTGCATTTAACTTAGAACGTCTGACTACGAAACGAACAGGCTCGTGTTCAAATCCTGGTCGGAGCAAGTTATGTGGTTGATTTGTTCGGATTTTTTTCCCCTCAACTGACTGAAGCAGAATTGTTCTGTAACTTTCGGATGTGGACCTCGCATTCATTTGATTATCATCATCTCCATATCGTTCCTATATTTCTGGTTTCCTCTGATGTAAAGTCGGCTGCAGTATGTGGCCAATCATTGTTTGCTGGTAGTATAGTGGGCGCCAGCGATATCAGCAGATGGATTTTATTAATCTGAACTCGAGAGCAAGTTACTCACCGCTGCAAGATCGGTTGTTATCTCTGTCGCAGCTGGAATGGGTTGGAAATATGAGTAAACATGCACGCCCGAGTATTCTATTGGACTCTGGAGAGTGACCTCCAAAAACCAAACAAATATTACACGTACTGGAAGACGTACTGTAAAATCATTCCGAACGAAAGTCGCTTTCGGCACGCTACAAATTATCCACTCGGACTGTACTGTGGTCCATTTTTATGTTTTATAACAATGATACTAGCGGAGGAAAACGTTATCGCCAACTCATTCATGAAGGACAACAAATAGTTCGTCAACTGGCACTGTCAGCAAGATCATTCGCCAGAATCGGTTGTTCCAACTGTATCATTGCTTCTCCCTTGGAGCTCATGATAGCTTGTGGGACCTAGGATTGAGAAATCGTAGTGATGCCTACGCGGAAATGTAAAGGGATTCTGAAGGCTGTACGGGAGTTCGGAGGCGGTCCGCGGGGGTATCTGTAGCGCGGATGGCCTTAAAGCATACCTACATCATTCCATTCCGAGTAGGGTAGTATAATAGGCAGACCAAAGCGGTCTACGTGCGAGTGGAGTTCACAGTACCTGTCGCTCCCCTCAAGTGGGACTAATAGTTCACAGATCTTGTGTTTAATATTTACTGTGTGTGTTATGGAGTACGCGTCATTATTGAAACGCTTCAGACAGGAAATCAGATTGCGTCTGGCCGAACTCTGTGCAACGCATTACACTATAAGCCGTGAGGAACAAGAATGCCAGGTGACAGAGGGAGGGAAGGATCGTTGTAGCTGTAAAACCAGAAAGTAATAGAGAAAGATAAAGACGAGAATGTGCTTAAATCACTCTCAACTGCAGGTGTATCAGGACGACCTCTCATACTACATTACTTAAGTCGAAGCAGCATTTTTCTTGCCGACAAATAAAGGTCTAAAATTGATATTTTATTGAAATGTCATTTCGCTAATCAAGACGAAGAAGTATTGTACAGTAGTGGCAAAAAACCGAACCGTCTCTTGTATCTGATTTCAGAGCCTTGTTCACTCAGAGCACGATAGACTGGTAACTAAGACTTTCGTGGTTCGAATCCTGCCTGAGAAGGAAACTTTTTTTTGTTCCTTATTCAAATTTATTCCCAATACTTTTCGATTGCAGCAATATTTTACTACTTAATTAACTTATTATTCCCAGGACATGAATTTTACCAGCAATCGAAAAGTATTGGGAATAAATTTGAATAATGAACAAAATAAAGTTTCCTTCCCAGGCAGAATTCGAACCACGAAAGTTTTAGTTACCAGTCTATCGTGCTCTGGAGTGAACAAGGCTCTGAAAACAGATACAAGGGTCGGTCCGGTATTTTTTGCCACTACTGTACATTGTTTCCGTCATCAGAAAAATGAAATCAGGTGTAATATGGAACAAAAGAAAAAACAGGTGAAGATAAGGACAAGAAGGAGAGATGAAGGAGAGCAAGGTGAACACAAGGAGAACATAGGAAAGACAATGAGAAGAAGACGAAGACAAAAAAGGAAATGGAAGAGAGCAAGGGGAACATAAGGAGAACAAGAGGAATAGTAGATCGGAAATCGAACCTAGATGTAAGGTCATCGTGCTTTAATCATAGTCACAGACGCGACCAAAAAGTGATAGATAATCTCATAGTTGATACAGCGTTGTTAAATAACAGATTGAAGTGTGACTTCATACTTTACTGAAATCGTCTTTTGCTACGCATGTCGAACAATGTATTGCACTAATCACCTTAATAATCTCCTACGCCAACAAGTAATAACCTCTCATTACGTTACTAAAATATTCGTTCTCTCTTCTGCAGATGTTCAATTATATCCTAAAAATGCAGTTATAATTTAACTAAGCTATCTTTCTTCTGTTCAAACCAAAAGGAATATTGTACAAGAGATCCAGGCATTAAGCAATGTAGGGATAAGAAGATAACTGAATGCGTAGATGACTTTTCATGTTCGTTATAATATCATCATAATCATAAGGCGGTAACGCATTTATCTGGTTGCGTAGTTTCAGATGTTTCCGTCACCTGTCAGGCGAATTTTCAGATATTTAAGTTATGGCTAATCCTCAGTCTCACCTCTCCAAATTCCTTTCATTACAACTAATTATTCAATCGTCGTTGAATAGTGTGACAGTTGATACAGTGTTGATAAATAACAGAATAAAAATCACCATTGTTTGCTAGGAAAATTTTACTTAATAATAATAAAAATAAAAGTAGCATAATAGTAAATAAAAAGAAATTCTACAGAGTGCACATGGCTCTATAACCCTCGAGCCCTTAATACCTTGTACTTATTAAATAACCTCGTTAGGCTCTCAAGAAGAAGCATAGAAGGTAGAATTACTACCACGTAATGTCAAAGGAATAAGCACATTTTTGGCACAGAATATGAATTCCTGTGCTGTCGCCTGTCACGTTCTCAATTCAATGTAGTGATGAGATAAACTACTCACTGTTCGACCTGTGATTGCTCATATTTATGATCGCGGTGTTCTTAGATAGTGAAACAGTGATTGAACTGTGAACTAGAGATGGCAAAAGTTGTTATTTTCTCGTAACAGTTCCAACTGTTCCAGTTCCATAAAAATACTAGGTTCCAAATAACAGTACCACCATATATCGCCTACGCCGAATTTCGCTCCACAGCACCGGATCGAATCCCTCCTCCAGTGTTTTTCCCTTTGTGGCCTGACTCCATGTTGTTACCATAGGATCATTCTGTAGGATCAGAAATTAATTTTTACATTATATATATGTATATATATGTATTAATTTTGGTACCAAAATAAAACACACCAGGAATGAACGAAACTCCTCCAGAGTCAAGTCCCTAAATTGAGTTGTGTCATTCTGTGAAGCGTGTGACACAATTTATTTTTTTAACCCTTTAGTCAAAGTATTTTATGCAAACATTTGGGTAAAAAAGGCAAAACTATAAGTCGAGGGCATGAGAAAGTCCAGAAGTCATACTGACAGTATTGACACCACGAAACCAGTTACGTTATATTTATGCACGACGCCAGTTCAGGATTAAAAGTTGGTATTGATTTTGTCCCTAAAAATTGTTAAAAGTAGCCAGATCTAGTGACAAAGTCGGTAAATTGATAACACTGCAGCAACGGTTGTCATAATGAAATCCATACACGGCCGACTTGATGCTAGCTTCGCTTAATCTTTGAAAGCGAAGGTATCATCAAGTCGGCCGTGTTCCATAACATCGAGTATATTGTAACATGTAACAGCAAGTATTTTGTATAACAGGTACAGTACTACTAGTATGCAATGTAACAGTGATGGTTTGGAACAGGCCGTTACGTTATTTTATAGTCATGACTCATAATGTAGGACCATTTAACATCGAGTATTTTTTGTAACAGCAAGTTATTTTTTGTAACAGCAAGTATTTTTTGTAACAGGGTATTTAATGTAACAGTGGAAGAGCCACGTGCTACTAGTACGTAATGTAACAGTGGTATTTAGGAACATGTACGGAGGCTAAATGATCACATACTTCCCTGTATGCCATGTGATGCAGTACGATGTCATAATGAGTCGAGATGTGAATTCCTGAAAATGAAATCTTTTCTAATGCTAAATTGAATTCGTAGATCAGGTTTGTTCGAAGCAGGAAATGTGATGTAATTTTAAATTATTTGTAAATTGGTCACGAAATCGAAATGTATCCCAGTGGTAAATAAAAACCTAACCTATTCTTCCTCTTTTGCTTAGCTGAAGGTCACAGTAGTGTTCAATTTCTCCAAAAATGCGTAAATAAAAGCTATAATCATTTCGGCCGTGCTAAAATTAATATTAATAATGTACCGTCATGAAGAATAATAATCTCATTGTAATGAAATATGAAAATTTACCGTTGTACTTTTTTTTTAAACAAAAGGACTTCAATAATAGTCATGTTTCAACAGATTTTAGTTTAATTTCAAGAATTGGTAATGAAACTAAAACTGTAAAATATTTGGAAATAAACATAACCTATATATTTTCATCTCCCTTGATAAAATTCACAATGTAGTTACTATAATACAGGCATTATGTTATTTGATAGAATCCTATACTTAATTAACATTAGTTCCAAGATAATGTGTACATTTTTTAAAGACCACCTTCGTATCTTTACTATTTATAATTTACTTTAGTTTCCAACATTTTTTTTTTTCAGTACGACGAAAGGATTCCCAATTCTGCTTTCAAACAGTGGCGCCAACTTATATGGGCTCGTGGAATCCGAGCCCACTCAATAATTTATCGCGTTGTGAGATTTATTTAACTTAAGGCTCGTCAAACGTTTGAGCCCACCCACTGTTTTTCAAAAGTTGGCGTCACTGTTTTCAATAGTACCATACATGTTCCGTTCGTGGAACAGGCGTTGTCATAATGTAGTTCCAAAGTGAAACGAGTATTTGTAACCCCAATTATTTCGTACTAGCTCAGAGCAACACTGTTATTTTGGAACATAGTGTTCCAAGGTGCTGTTACTTTTTGGAACAGTTCCAAACTAGGAACGGTTCCAAAATAACTGTTACGTTATTTTTTCCCCACCTCTACTGTGAACTTATTCGATGTGAACACTGAACAGTTCATTCTTCCCCGCTCATCACAGCGTCTCACTGCGATGTTTCAGTGCTCTCGATATTTCGCACATGGTAGGTGAGGGCGAGAAAATGTTGAGGTTATGTGTTTGTACTTCACAGAAGTCAAGTGTAAGCACAATTCTGAGATGTAAATACAGGCGTTTCATAATTTTAGAAACAGATTAAAGATTTAAAAGTCACTATTTATTTATTTATCCATGACCATAACGAAAAACATGCCTTTACTAAATACTTTTGCGTTTGTAAAGTAGGCTTTTATTCAACATTACTTTATTCCACTAGTGAGATAAAGACTTTACCTCACAGTTTGAGCTTTATCTCACACATCATTAGTAGTTTCCTAGTACCCGGGTACACACGTATACTTTTCCATTCAACTTTTACTCAAGAAGTTAATTGATTTTGATTTAATTTCTTCCTGTAACCACTACAGATTGCCATCGACAAAGAGTACCATGATACAATAGAGTAAATGCCTTGAGGCTTAGTGATAAATTGTTGTTAGAG
The DNA here is from genome assembly GCF_040183065.1 of Periplaneta americana. Lineage (NCBI taxonomy): Eukaryota > Metazoa > Arthropoda > Insecta > Blattodea > Blattidae > Periplaneta > Periplaneta americana. The sequence continues at coordinate 80,072,711 of NC_091124.1, read as the reverse complement.
TGAAAAATAAACAATTTGAATTATATTGAAACACATGATATTAAACGAAGTAACGTCAAGGAGATGTGAATTAGTCATGGTCCATATGTATGATGCCTAAAAATAGCTATTGAGCCTTTGAGTGCTGCAATTGTTAGATCTCTTAAAATACTTTTATGCAGGCCAAAAGATTTACAAAAGTCGACTAGGAACCGGGGTATGGTCCCACGGGCTCCTATCATTAGTCCCGTAATGACGATGGATTCCAAATGGTATTTGTCCTCATAAAAACTGATGGAAGGTTCATATATATTCCTTTTTTCCTCGTGTACTTCTTCTGGCTGGTGTTCGTGCGATTCGAATCTCACAGTAGGGTCTATGATGTAACCTTCAAGAGAGGGAGGTTTAAATGCAATTATGTCGATTCTTCGATTACTGCCCTCACTGGATGTGCCGTGTACTTCTTCATATACTGAATAACCTTTGTTCCTTATGGCAGTTGCTATTATAGATCTTCCTGTATGATGCCGCGTATTTCGTAGAAGTTCACCGTGTGGACAGGCCCCCAGGACTAAGTTACTAGATGTCACCTCTACTTATTTATTACCATTTCTTAAATATACATACACTCAATCTCTTTCTCTTTTCTCTATCTACTACGTCGTGATTTGTGCATTGCATCCATATCTTATATGTATTTTTTTTTTAATTTTGTAATAATTTACCTTTTTGGATGCGAGGAGATTTGAACCTGCGAAGTTGGGTATATAGGATTTTAAAACAACACGCGTTAGTCAACTGAGATAAACAGACACGATGATAATTACGTTGTAATATTCCTCTTAAGTTTACAGAAGTAAAATGTGAAATTATTTTAATCACATTAGTCCCGTGAACACTTCTAAATAATCCCTGAAAGTTCAAAAAGACGAAAATACACGTTTAAAATGAAATATATATATATATATATTAAAATTATATAATTAATTATGATTTGTTTATTTATCCAAAGCCTTAGATACCATTTTTCACTAATCATGGCCTCCTACATCATAACCTACCTAGTACACGTATCGATTCTAAAATCCATGCCATGATATGTGATTATACATATGAGGACTTATTTTCAACATCTATATATATAATTTGAACTGGTAATGGAAATTACGGGAAAACGGCTGAACAGATTTTAATGAGTGACCTCTCATTTTTATGCCTGGCATCCAAAGTTTTTCGGAAAAGTAGTAGTTTTCAGTGAAATGTCAATTTTCCTACATAATTTTCCTATTTTCCAAAATCCATCTGTTGTCAGTTTTGAGAACTAATTTTACTGAATCACGGCCGACTTGATTGAATTTCAGAACAAAACACACACTACAATAAACAATAGGCCATTACACGAAGACCATGACCTGCAGGATTGCCGACATATTTAGAGCTCAATTCAATTTGTTATTAAAAACTGACTCTGCAGTGTATAATTTCCTGAGTACAGCTGTGTATTGGATATTCAAATCTACGAAACTTGAGGTGGTTTGATGACATTATTACCATTAGAAATTAAATATTATTATAGTTAATATCATGATGCGTCTATTTTTCATTAATTGTACATAATATTGATGCTATATTGATGACATTAAAGTGAAACGTTTTGAGGTTATGTAAGTAAATATCTTAATTTAGATCTTCATTTCTATAATTTACTGAGTGACTGCTATATATAACTACAAAACTTAAGATAATAATATTGTTATTAAAAATCAAATATTTTTATACTTATTAACCCAGTGGGGTTGGGTCTTTTTCATATACTTAATGGCGGTGTAGTGTAGATATTGATATGTGTCATTGTCTTCAGTATTGGCTCGAGAGAGCGCAAAAATTACAGTTCCTAAGGAAAGATAAAAAGGTATTACTTACTGATAAAATAAGAGGCCTACAAGATTTTGTAGTCTCCCGATCATTTCAGCAAGATCTCTTAGCAGAATAAAATGATTTTACTCTCTACATTTCAAGGTAGTTTACGAAACATGCAGCAGCTATACCAAGATGCTATGTCTATTGTTCGAAAGCATAGCAAACTTGATTTTTTTTTTAACTTTCACCTACAATCTACAATGACCTGAAATAGCTATTGCTTTACTCCCACATGAAAAACCGACTCATCGCCCTGACATTGTTACTTGCGTTTTCGCTTTCAAACTAAAAAAACTGAAGGTGTATAGATTAAAGAAAAAGTATTTGGCATAAAAAAAACCATTCAGAGGGAGTATGTTTCATTACAGAAGGAAACAAAATTTCAGAATGTCTGGTATTCTTCATTGAAAATAAATCCGAAAATTGTTTATTTGAACGTCTAATGAACTTAGTTTTTGTAGCATTTTCTGCACAAGCCACTAGTTTTCTTTTATAAAACAGAATTTTTCGTTATGGTAATGGATAAAATTACGTATGGTACTTGTGAGCGTGATCTTTCCACTCGCGCAATATAGATGCACTTACCTCACAAGTACGTACCATAAATAACTATTATTTATTTATTTATTTATTTATTTATTTTTCATTTATCTAATTATTTATTCAATCATTTAATCTAATGCTATAGACAAACTAGGCGTCATTTTAAAAACAGATTAAAGATTTAAAATTCAGTATTTATTTATTTACTTATTTATCTAATTATTTATTCATTCATTTAATCTAATGCAATAGACAAACTGAACATTTGTCGTCTGGCTACCCAATATAATGATTTCCATTTGATGTTGTCCACTATTCCTGAAGTGAAACATTATAAGGAAAAAAATGGAAAATTAGTAATTTTGACATAGTGTGTGTGTACGTGAATTCACACATTACTCAGAAGATGAATGAAACATTGTTATTTTTAAATCATTGTCATATTTGGTAAAATGTTGTTATTATTGTAATTTTACTGGTTGATTAGTGTAGCCAATTAATAATTTCACTGCTTAAATAATGTAATCAATTAAGCTATGTAAAAACCTGCCAGATTTTCGGCTGACAATAGTATACTTTCTGGCTAAGCACATTAGCGCAGCGAACGCAGTGAGTAAAGAACGTGAACTACTCAGCTGGTGAGCAGTTTAGCCCTCGAACTGTGATCACTGTTTAAAGAGCTGTTTAATCACAGGTGTGATCGTTATTTTTCGATCATCGTGATAAAATCACAGGTCAGTGATTTTCTGCTCATCACTAAGTCAATGTGTGGTATTCGTTTTCTCCATTTATTTACGTTGCTTAGAATCACACAATATTATATAAAATACACGGGAATGTGCGTGGCCAGTGGTTCCTGTTAGTTATGACTCTTATGACTAGACTTCGTCGAATTGCCACACGCAGCTGCAATCAGGTTGCCGATGTACGGTAGTACAGAGGAGGTGGGCGACCTCCCGGTCTCGTAGTATAAGCAGTTCATGTTAAGAGTTGTGACCGGCCCAATTAGATAGAGCAGCTACAGCTAATGTATACCTATGTAAGCACTTGTTTTTGCATTACTGTAGTTGGAATAGTCAAAGCTTCACGTTTGTTCAGTGCAGACAAGAATTCAATCAAACAAATTACATTGAGAGTGTTGCTGTTCCAAACAATTGCCCCTGGAATACTCTTACCCCCGTAGCCAGTCTTGACCCGTTGGGGAACGTGGTTGGATGCTGTTAATTATATGCAGAACATTACGGCAAAATAATGGAGGTAATTGATGCACTGGATAGCACAAACAGTTCCGCTGTTGCAACTGGAAAATCATTGCCTTTTGAACAGTTATTAGAAGATATTCTGTTCATTGATTCTAATTTTAAAATCGTGTCCAAAAGCATCATCCTGTTAGAATCGTCTAAACTACAACTCTCAGAAGCCCTTAATATAGTGGATAAAGTATCACAAACCGTTATCCAAAATAACAATTCACTAATTTCAGAAAAAGTGAAATGTAAGTTGAAAAATATTATTAGGTCACGACAAGACATCTGAAGTTGGTGTACTAAAAAGTAGTGACTTTCCGTTCTTCAAATATGTAAGTATTACATCGTGTGATGTTGAACGTACATTTTCCCAAAATAAAAACTATTTAAGTGACCATCGGAGGAGATTACTTTGCAGTCGCTCAAAATGTATGTACCTCTTCACTGCAATGCACATATTCAAGGATGATGTGGGTATCTTACATTAAATTTTAAGAGTTAATATATCTCACTATAAAATAATTGCGTATTTACATGTTTAGACATTTCCTACTTCAATGATCATTCATTATATTTCTTGAATGCAGGATACAGGTTTTATTGTAACCGCAGTATACTGCTTAGTGTTTACATCAGATGCACCCTACTCATACAATCTATACCGCGTGCGTAGTAAACCTTACGATTCTCGTGGCAATTCCACGAAGTCTACTTATGACAAATAGAAGTCAATTTATGTACAAGAACATGTTCCAAAGTGTATGAAGTGGACCGACGAATTGAGCGTGTTGTAGACCGTTATTATAATTATAAAAGTAATGGCAAAAATTTACAGTACTTGAAAGCACTGGGTCATAATGATATCGGCATTGTTAGGCCTATATAAAATTATGAAAAAAAAAAAAACGAATTTGGGACATAATATAATCTGAAATTTTGATGAAATAAATTTGGAACATAGTTAAATATGTGACGAGATCCTTATTGTGACAAATAGTGTGGGTACTATCATGATACCAATAACCTGTGACAAATAGTCTTGGTACGAATATGTTGGGACGAACAGTCGTGGCTTCCTGTCATATCCTGTACGTCTCAATAACTTTTTCGAACACTGGTATCATATTGTATGGTTTATCTCCAAAAAGTTTAGCATAAAACTTTTTTTAATGAAAATAAAAAAATGAATTTGGGACATAATGTAATCTGAAATTTTGATGAAATAAATTTTGAACATAGTTAAACATGTGACGAAATCCTTATTGGTGACAAATAGTGTGGGTACTAATTGTATCATGGTACCAATAGCCTGTGACAAATAGTCTTGGTACGAATATTTTGGTACAAATAGTCGTGACTTCCTGTCACATCCCATATGTCTGAATAACTTTTTCAAATACTGTATTGTATGGTTTATCTCCAAAAGGTTTAGTATAAAACTTTTTTAATTAAAATTAAAAAAAAAATTTGGGACATAACGTAATCTGAAATTTTGATGAAATGAATTTGGAACATAGTTAAACATGTGACGAGATCCTTATTGGTGACAAATAGTGTGGGTACTAATTGTATCATGGTACCAATAGCCTGTGACAAATAGTCTTGGTACGAATATCTTGGTACAAATAGTCGTGACTTCCTGTCATATCCTGTATGTCTGAATAACTTTTTCAAATACTGCATTGTATGGTTTATCTCCAAAAGGTTTAGTATAAAACTTTTTAAATTAAAATTATAAAAAAAATTAATTTGGGACATAATGTAATCTGAAATTTTGATGAAATATATTTGAAACATAGTTAATGTGACGAGATCCTTATTGGTGACAAACAGTGTGGGTACTATCATGATACCAGTAGCCTGTGACAAACAGTCTTGGTACGAATATCTAGGTACAAATAGTCGTGACTTCCTATCACATCCTGTGTGTCTCAATAACTTTTTCGAACACTGTTATCATATTGTATGGATTATCTCCAAAGGGTTTGGTATACAACTTTTTTCTTTTTGTAAAATTAAAATTGAAGAAGTTATTAGTAATATTCCACACTTATTATTCAGTCTGTATATTTATTGAAATTAATTTGGAAAATTATTGCAAATTACTGTTTTGTAACTCTTTGGATAGAAACAATATAGCGTACTGTTATTAGTTGTTATTGCATAGTAACAATATAATAAAGGCATCTAAGTGATTCATTAATGAGTTGGTTGAAATTTATGGAGAAATTCGGCTTTTAATTTTGCTTTATTAGCGTATATATTATCTTTACTTTTTATCTAGGTCCAATTTTTGTTTCATAATTTATTTGATAGGTTTTATTCTTGCTCCTTTGCGCGGTCAAAATACCGCGGCCCTTCAAAATTGATCAGTAGGGTGCCTGTGGGCGGTTTAACTCAAGATATACGTGACCACGTCCATAAGACGTATTTCTCATGTAATTGTTTCGTTTCACAATGTGAATGCGATTTTGTTCTTTTTTATTTTATGCATTATAATTAAAAATTTTGCGAAGCGATATCAGGGTAACCGGAGTACCCTTAAGGGCACATACCCAATGCGGTACAGTTCTTTTATTGTCCATGATATATTCCCCTGAATCCACTGGAATTTTACTTCTAGTTTCGCGGAGTTCAAAATAAGATTGTGTGACCTTTCGGACAACAGTGTGCTAAAATATTTACTACTTACAGTACTGGTACCGAAAGAGATTAAGTAACTGACCTTTGAATGTAGAAGTACAAGTACTTCATTGAGGTATTACAATAAATCCTCGACATTACAATCTTCGTTTATAATGCTTCTTACTTAATTACTTACAAATGGCTTTCAAGGAACCAGCATGTTCATTGCCGCCCTCACATAAGCCCGCCATCGGACCCTATCCTGAGCGAGATTAACCCAGTCTCTACCATCATATCTCACCTCCCTCAAACCCATTTTAATATTATACTCCCATCTAAGTCTCGGCCTCCCCAAAGGTCTTTTACCCTCCGATCTCCCAACTAACACTTATACGCATTTCTGGATTCGCCCATATGTGCTACATGCCCTGCCCATCTCAAACGTCTGGATTTAATGTTCCTAATTATGTCAGGTAAATAATACAATGCGTGCAGTTCTGCGTTGTGTCACTTTCTCCATTATCCTGTAACTTCATCCCTCTTAGCCCAAAATATTTTCCTAAGAACCTTATTCTCAAACACCCTTAATTTCTGTTCCTCTCTCATAGTGAGAGTCCAAGTTTCACAACCATACGGAACAACCGGTAATATAACTGTTTTATAAATTCTAACTTTCAGATTTTTTGACAGCAGACTAAATGACAAAAGCTTCTCAACCGAATAATAACACGTATTTCCCATATTTATTCTGCGTTTAATTTCCTCCCGAGTGTCATTTATATCTGTTACCGTTGCTCCAAGATATTTGAATATTTCCACCTCTTCCAAGGATAAATCTCCAATTTCTATATTTCCATTTCGTATAATATTCTGGTCACGAGACATAATCATATACTTCGTCTTTTCGGGGTTTACTTCCAAGTCTATCGCTTTACTTGCTTCAAATAAAATTTCCGTGTTTTCCGTAATCGTTTATGGATTTTCTCCTAACATATTCACGTCATCGGCATAGACAAGAAGCTGATGAAATCCGTTCAATGTTTCACCATCAATAATTCTTATTTTTCCACTCCCATAACGCAGTCAATATAAGGGGCAATGTAAAATAGAGGATGATTCGGTAAAAGCGTGCAAAAATTAAACAGGAAATTAGAGATGGTGAACAGAAAATTTTTAAATAGAGAAGTTTTAATCAGCGAAGTCAGATTAAGGAGATATGACCTTAAAAATGTCTGCCGCTATATCGTATTACTTACCATATTATTTACATTTATTATGCTATTTGATTTACTGAAAATCGTTATTTACACTTTTATATATATATATATATATATATATATATATATATATATATATATACACACACATATACACACACACACAATTCGAACAGTACATTTGTTTTAAAAATTCCGTCATTGACTCACATCATGTTCTATATTGTGACAATGTATATATGCTACAATATGTTATGATTTATTGTCACTAAACCGTTTGGTCACCCTGGCCCTTCACATTCCTTTATTCGGGCCAGCATTCCCATTCTTATACTACTTACATCATTAATACATTTGGCAGACTGTGTCCTTCCAAATCCATTTGTTTCACTTATCACTTTTCTATTTCGTACTTTAATCATCTCTCACTATTTATCGTTCTAAACCTGTCTTAACATAAGTTCCCCAACCGTAAGGTGAATGCCAGGTAATCTATGGCGAATCCTCGGCCTCATCTCGCCAAATACCATCTCGTTATCACCAATCTCATCGACGCTAAATAACCTAGTAGTTGATACAGCGTCGTTAAATAACCAACTGAATAATAAAATAAAAAAGACATAAGTTCCCTCACCATAACACTTATTATTTATTTCAGTCTCTATTTTTCACACGCATGTTATTCAATACCGTTTCTATCTTTTCCTTATTTTACTCATGTCACATAAAATATTTTTCGTATTATCAATTTCACATGATACTACTTTTTTAATATATTTCTTAGTCCTTACCAGTGGCGTAGCGTCAATGTAAGCTAAAAAGCTTAGCTTCCCCAGTTAATAATAATTTCATAATAAACCGGCAGTTTATGGAGAAAATTATTTATTAATTTTAATAGAATTTTTATTTACGCGTTAAATATTGTGATGCGGCAGCTCAGGATGATTTGTGATGCAGCAGTAAACAAGAAGCCTGCACACATCAGCTTCCAAGCAAACTGGTTTCTTCTGTGTAATCCACCCCGCAGATAATCCATCCCTTTCTAACTAAACTACCCTAGTCGCAAGGCTCGCAAAGAAGCTAGCTTTAACATTTAAAATAAGTAGTTTCCGAGTTATACCTTTTCGTCAGTTGTGTTCAGTTGAAGTGTTAGTGTGCATTGTGGCTGATGTAATAAATAATGAGTGAAATAACAGTTCCTGACACCAATTTACTTGAATTTTTTTTAGGACAATTGTATTACCAAGACTGACTTACGAACAAAAGTGTGATTTAAAAAACAAATGACCGACTCCCTTGCTGTCAATGAAGGACACAACCAAAAGACAGACGCGTACTTACGTAATGATACTAATATTGTGATTTCTCTAAGTATGACAGGGAGTGAGTTAATCTTATACGTACACGTGTCTATTTGTTAAGAGATATGTGTAAACCATGAAATCATATTTTACTACGTATCATTTGAGGTCATGCCTTATTGGTGTTACGATGTTCCAACCAACCTTCGACTGCTGACTTGAAATTGACTACTATTCATTTTAAGACTGTATTTTTGTAATACGTTTTCTCATATTGCATGAAAGACAACTTGAGTTAGCTTCCCCTGCTCAAAATTTCATGCTACGCCACTGGTCCTTACTGACATTTAACATGATCAATTCCTACTCCTAACTCACTTTACTTCTTACATCACTTCATTATTAATTATTATTAATTAACTTGATTGTACTTGTCACTATATCTTGTCACTAGAAAGTTATTGAAATTTATATTTTCCCCGCCATTCATAAAATATTTTGATATGATACCTCTTGCACAAAAGGAGAGATCTATAACTGAAACTCGATTAATATATTTCAGTATTATTTGTATTTATCCTGGTAATAATGAACGGTTTGACCACTGCCATCGTGATCTAATACAGGCCGTAAGGCAGACCACGTGACTCGTTAACAGCTGATCGCGAAGGGCGGTCTTTCAACCATAATATCAATTAGTTGCAGTACATGAAAAATAACATATATTTCTCTGAAATGCAGTGTAATTGCGTCAGTAAAATTTTGAACAGCGATTGTGAGACACTTGAGACACAATTCACTTGCAACGTAAGGTATAATATTATTTTTCGTGTAAAAATTACGTTGTTGCAGGCAAAGTTCGTATGTGAAATACCTGCCTTTATTTCGATTAAATATTGTGACCTTTATGTGGCTAAGTGAATTTTTGGTGTTATAAACAATAAATATGTGTAATAAATAATATACACGTGAAAGTGAAACATTGACTGGCATGTAAAGTAAGTTGTGATTAGGCCTAAGTGCAGCGTTACTGATGTTACTCTTGTCTAATCCATTATTGTTAGTTTACCGTACGGTATTTGTTTTATTAAATTTAAATTATTGCGCCCTTTTTATTTGTGTATAACCTACATTATAAATAATACATCTTTTGATAATATATGCAATTTGAACTAAAAACGAGATACATATAGTATATTACGAAAAATTATACCTTATAGTTTTCATTACTGTTACAGTATCTAGATTGTAATTAATTGAAATAAAGCACGCACGCTTCATTACGAAATTTTTGCACATTCATTTAAGCACGTTTCAACAATTTTCAGTTGCATCGCACGCATATTTTGATGTGTTGAAAATATAGGTTATGTTTACTCTATCAGTACTTGCCTTATTTCTATATTCGCAATTATGCATCATAATTAAGCATAACGCTACGTATAACTTGTAAATGCAATTTGTCTACACTTCAATTGTATTTATTCGTTTCATATGGTACTCCAGTCTGATTTAGTTTAATATGTTACCAGGCCTAAACTAGCGCTGAGGTAATTCCCTTCGTATTCATACACCTTGCATATACTAATTAGTTCGGTTAGTTCAGGCTTTTATTATGCCTTGCTTAGAGCATTAAATGCATCTCCACAAAAAATAAATTCAACTGTTTTCAGTTCAGAAATTGCCGGAACTATACCTCAGCGCTAGTAATATAACCGTATGTACATTTCATAGGAGGGAGTGTGGTGAATTTTCTACCTTTAAGTAAGGAAGATAACCGTGTTCTGAAGTTTATCCTGAATATATTCTTCTTTATTAAATCTCAAAATAGCTTTCGTTCTCAACTTAAAATGTTGACGCAAATAGGTTATGTTAACATGCTGAATTCTCTTCACATAAAAATAACACAGTTTTATAATCCTGCCACATTATACAACAAATAAATGGAACTTATGCACACATTATATTGAATAACAATTTAATTCTTTTATTTATTTGTTCCCAACTATACTGGGTCGTATTTAATTCTATTTATCTAACCTATCAGATGAAGTAACACACAACCGTACGTACCTACACTAATTTCATAGGAGGGACTGTGGTAAATTTTCTACCTACAAGTAAGGAAGATAGATGTGCTAAATTAAAATCACAATATAAATAATTCTTCTTTATTAAATCTCAAAATAGCTTCCATTCCAAACTTAAAATGTTAATGCAAACAGGTTATGTTAACATGTAAAACTCCGTTCACATTAAAATAACACAGTTTTGTAATTATTTCTGCAACATATTATGCAATAAGAAGTGAACGTATCTTATACACACATTACACTAAATAAAATTGAGCACCGACACGCATTAAAGTAATATATTTCACTCAGCTCCATATACTCAAATAGAAAAGCCCGACTCATCGAGTGACGTCACACATCCGCATTATGGCCTGGTCTAGATCACGATGGCAGTGGTTTGAATCGTAGACTTTTGTTTTTGCAGCATTAAATTCCCATGATTGTACGAGAAGATTCGAAGAAAACGGCAGTTACGTAAACTTTCGGCTCCCCCCTACTACCATTAATGCATAACACAATGTCAATACGGCGGTTGCTGTCGTCTACGATACAACGAACTTTTCTGTTGATTTTCGAGTTTGGCATTTTTTCCGGTTATTATATGCTTATTTAAGTTGTGTTAACTCTCGCTAGTGGTTTTATATTTTATTTTATCCGTCTTAGTGTTTATTTTATTATTGTAAATAAATTTGATTTATCACTATTATTATTATTATTATTATTATTATTATTGAATTATTTTGTATTACAATCTTTGTATCATTTCTCTCACGATTATTCTATTATCTATACTAATAATAAATCTGTAGCCGAAATTTTTCTGGTAATTTTCGATTTTCCAAACATAATTGGTCCTAATATATATAATTAACCACCCTGAAACCGAAAATCGCTTTTTTGAAATCTTTGTTTGTATGTCTGTCTGTCTGTCTGCATGTTTGTTACCTTTTCACGCGATAATGGCTGAACGGATTTCGATGAAAATTGGAATATAAATTACGTTCGTTGTAACTTAGATTTTAGGCTATATGGCATTCAAAATGCAATATTTAAAAGGAGTGTTATAAGGGGTCTGAATTAAATAAATCGAAATATCTCGCTTATTATTGATTTTTGTGAAAAATGTTACATAACAAACATTTCTTTAAAAATCATTTCCGATATGTTTTATTCCTTGAAAAATTTTGATAGAACTGATATTTAATGAGATAAATTAGTTTTAAAATTAAAATAACTGCCATCTAAGGCGGTGTATTGAAATAAAAAACAAATGACTTCGTCTATAAGGGGCCTTGGACACAACAATCGAAAGCTATGAAACATAGCCTACAGACAATGTTTCTGTGTTTGTATGAAGTAATATCGGAAGCTAAATTAACCGATTTGTATAATTAATTATTATTTCATCATTGGAAAGTGTAGTTTCTCTGGATGGACATAATGCATGTTATTACAGTAACTTGTGAGTGAATTGAGGGCAGGTAAGATTAAAATAGCTTCTTATGCACAGAAAACTTGATAGGTTATTCTGTATATTCATTTCCTGTATTTCTTATAATATTTATTTATATATCTAAAAGGTTTATGAACATATTCATTTTTATCTCAGAGAATTAACGAATAACGAGAGTGTATTGATTTAGTATGCAGTAATAGTACGTTAGCTTAGCAATCCATTATTTTATAATTCAAATTTTAACTATGCTCAATTGAATCGTGTTAAAATACATAAAATGCATATGCAATAAATGCAATGCAAAAAAAATTGGGTAATGAGCCAAGCAGATTATGTTGCGCTGTTGTAAAAGTTGTTCCTCCTGAGATTCAAGAGCTCCCACAACAAATTAAAAACTTTCTAATTCGAGTATATCCGTTTTCAAAACACTTTTTCATAATATAATATAAACTTAATAATAAATCTGTAGCCAAAATTGTTCTGTTAATTTTCGCTTTTCCAAAAATAATTGGTAATAACAATTAAGAAACAAGTTAAAGGAATTGTCATTGCACCAAATGAGTGGTCTCTGGATCAAAATGATCGCATTTTAATATTTTAAATACAATTTAAATTAAGTAACATATTAAACGATTTATCCTTCTATCAAACACGAATGTTCCCTGGATCAAATGTCCTATTTTAATTATATAATTACTTTATATTTATTTCTAACGGTTGCAACGGAGCGCACGGGTACGACTACTTCTTCTTCTTCTTCTTCTTCTTCTTCTTCTTCTTCTTATTATTATTATTATTATTATTATTATTATTATTATTATTTATATCATCAGCATTATTATTTGAACCCTGTAAAATTTATGTAGACTACTGGACTGTACCCGAGCACGAGCATATGCTCATTTCGGGTATCTATTCATATGTATTGAATTCAAATGCAAATTGTAAATAAAGTTGAAATTTGAATTTGAAAATTTGAATTTGACATTTGAAATTATTTCTTTCATTACCTTTACACTATATTATTTGACTTTACATTATTTATAACATTATGATCTATTCATTTTTTCTCCCCAACTACACTCTATTCTTTTCCATTTCAATAACCTTCGTCACTTGTTCACCACTAATACCCATTTCCTTAAATTGTAGATTGTTTTTTCTTTACTATTACACATTTGGTTCCTACTCTCTGTTCGCTTCTCTTTGCCTGTGCTTTCCTTTCTAGTCGGCCCATCTCTTATTTTCAATATTTTCTCTCCCGGCCTTCTCTATACTCTTCACCTGGTGACCTATATTGCTTTTGTTAAATTTGCTTGATATGAGTCATTCCTCGCCAAATCCACGACATTCTCGTAAATGGTCAATTTTTTTCATGAATTCCAAACATCAAATAAGGAAACTCGTACTGTTTTCACAACTAGCCGTACCCGTGCGCTCCGCTGAACTTGTTAGAAATAAATATAAAGTAATTACATAATTAAAATAGGACATCTGGTCCAGGGAAAATTCGAGTTTGATAGAAGGATAAATCGTTAAATATGTCACTTAAATTGTATTTAAATAATTAAAATACGATCATTTTGATCCAGAGACCACTCATTTAGTGCAATGATAATTCCTTTAACATGTGTCTTAATAGTTATTACATGCAAATAATTAAAATAACGTAATTTGGTTCAGAGAACATCCGTTTTTTGTGCAAGGATAATTCGTTTAATATTTTTCTAAATTAATCTTGAATGCATCCTTTTAATAAATCACCCCAAATTAATAGAGTTGATTGTGTACGAATATACTGTGTATTTATTTTTTGTTAAGTATATTTTATTCACGCCTTAACATCTGTGGTCATGTCGCGTGTTTAGAATGTGTGGGTATATCAGTAGGCCGTTTTTACTCTTGTTGAGTTCCTGTTTCCATTGTCTGTTGTAGATGGCTTGTGTTCATTTAACTGATTAAGGACTTTGATTAATGTTTTTGGTATTGGTAATTGAGGCGGTGATGAATCATAGCATGTATTTTACAATCCGGCATTTGCCTTTATGACTAAGGGAAACCATGAAAAACCCCAGTCAGATTGGTCGGCCACGGGGTTTGAACCCGAGACTTCCCGAATGCGTGTCTCAAACGCTACAGTCTGAGCCAACTCGCTCGGTTGTATATCATTTGTTTATGCAAATAAAAAATTAGGTACCCTACATAAATATTATTTTAAGAAACACAGGAAACGAATATGGGTAAATTATGAGCGCAGGAACGCCATTTCGTGATACCTTTTAAAATAACTCAACTCCAGTGAGCAGCTGTATTTTAGGTCAAGTAAAAATACTCATCTTTACGACAAAACTCTTAACTATTATGTTCTGTGAACAAAAATAAATTTAAGTGTATAAAATTAGAGTATTTTATGTGGACCAATTAAAGTTGCAATAATCAAGTTATACAATATTTTGACAGAATATCAAATTTTCTGTGCGTAAAAATCTATTTTCATCTTACCTCAGTTTTCATTATGTAACATTATATCCATCTACAGAAACTACAAATTAATATATTAATAATGATAAACGTCAAGGGCGCCTCAAATAGACGGAGTCATTTGTTTTCATTTCATTATAGTCATCGTTGTCGTTAATGCAATAACTCCTATGTGACATATTATCAATTTTCAGATTTTTGCTCTATTAAATAACGTAAAAAGGTTATAGGCCTACAGCAAATAGGCTAATACAATCTACTATATTTAATTATATTTCTTTCTTTCGAAAATGTAAGAATTCACGATCTCCTATGTAGCCTACCACTGCCATAGAATGAATGAATAAATCTGTTTTTCTTTCTACTTAAAAATTTTATATTTTGTACATAGGAGTTACGGAACAACGACGCTATAATCTGAGGCGGCGGTGGAAATGTATTGTATTGTTATTTTAAAACTCTTGTATATCCTTAAATATCAGTCTTATCAAAATTTTCCCTGGAATAAATCTTTTCGGAAATCATTTTTAAAGAAACTTTTGTTATGTAACATTTTTCACAAAAATCAATAATAAGCGAGGTATTTCGGTTTATTTGATTCAGGCCCCCTTATAACCCCC
Organism: Periplaneta americana; assembly: GCF_040183065.1. Taxonomy (NCBI): domain Eukaryota; kingdom Metazoa; phylum Arthropoda; class Insecta; order Blattodea; family Blattidae; genus Periplaneta; species Periplaneta americana. The sequence goes on along the minus strand of NC_091124.1, from coordinate 80,057,247 downwards.
TTTTAAATAAAGTATTTTGAATGCCATGTAGCCTATAATCTAAGTTACAATGAACTTCATTTATAATCCAATTTTCATCGAAATCCGTTCAGCCATTATCGCGTGAAAAGGTAACAAACATCCAGACAGACAGACAGACAGACATACAAACAAAAATTTCAAAAAAGCGATTTTCGGTTTCAGGGTGGTTAATTATAATATATGTTAGGACCAATTATTTTTGTAAAATCGAAAATTACCAGAAAAATTTCGGCTACAGATTTATTATTAGTATAGATTATTAATTATTTATGTAGTTATGACTATTTGAAATTACGCAAATTATGCGCGCACTATTACATAAACTCACTTGGAACTCTGTGTCTACATATAATTGAGATTTGCGGTTTGGCGCATTTGAAAGACTAAATACAACACTTTTTATTACTTTAGGCCCATCACAAATAAACTTAATATTTTGCCTAATTGTTTAATCATTTCTTTTTCAAAGCAAAATTACTATATTAAATAGCCCAGTTAAATATCTGAAAGAAATATAGATTTGTTGCCTGATTTATTATCTGTAAACTACTGCATTTAGAAATGTGGGATCTGCACACATATTTTTGTAACAATTTATTTTCCGTAGGCATGTATGCGCTCGCGATTCCCAACCAATGAACAACTTGCGACAGTAGGCTAGAAGGCTGCCCGCGGAAAGTTTTACGAAATCCCCCGTTGTATATAATAACTGATATCGCCACACTCAAAAACAAGTGCATTCATTCATCAAATGATTAATACCTTAAGGAACAGTAAATATCTTATGTAAAGTTATTTTATCATTGTCAGCTCAGCTAAGAGGGGAAGCCCTTCACAATGCTGTACGTTTATACTGTAATACAGCCAAGTGTTTAACGATAGCAAGGCTGGGTAAGACAGTAAACTTTAAGGCAGTAAACAGATGGCAGGAGAGAAAATATAGAAGAGAAAAATAATCAGTCAGAGTTTGAATTTCATGGAGCGACGTGACTTCTATACAACGTGAGTGACGGTAAAGATCGCCTAATATATAAAAAGTGTTTAAATCCATTTTACATTCCTAATCACGCTTTTAAAAAGAATAGTACACTAAGACACGTAAGTCGCGATTTATTGATAAAGCTCAATTTAAAGGAATCTTTGAATGTGCGAATATGTGATTCGTTCCGTAAAAAAATCTATCAACTTCCGGATAGATCAGATGAAATTATATGTGAAGCCGGTAGTTCTTGTGATATTAATAAACATAAATCAAATGAAAGTGCGGACAGAGAAAGTGATTATCCCAGTTCTTCTTTTGCAGTTCTATGGAGACAGCGCTAGAAATCAGTATCATTGAGAAATTAAACAAGAGTGTGATTTCAATAGAATCCCCTATGAAGAAAAGAAAACTACAACAAAAACGATGCTCCCGTGAAAAGTTTCAAAAGTACAAGGCTCCCTCGCAAGTAAAGTTTTTCATGTGGAAGATGCATCGTCATACCTTCAAAAGTCAGCAATATTTTATTTTTGACGGAATGCAAACAAAATGTACAACCTGAAAATTACATAATTGTTGCAGACTTTTCTGAAAATTATTCATTTGTAATACAAGATTCAGTACAAGGTGTGCATTGAAACAAATGCCAAGCCACAATACATCCTTTCGTAGTATATTTCAAAGAAGATACAGAAATTCGTCACAAACATATTGATGTCATCTCAGAAAGAATGAAACATGACACCGATTCCTTTCACTTTTTTCAATCCCAAGCAAACAATTTCTTAAACCAAGAATTCAACGATATGAAAAAAATCATCTACTTTTCCGATGGATCAAATTCACAATAGAAAAAAAAAAAGAATTTAAAAAATAATTACTTACATGAAGACGATTATGGAATTAGCGCTGAATGACACTTCTTTGTAACGTCGCATGGTAAAGGTCCATGTGATGACATTGGAGGAATTGTTAAAAGACTTGCCACGAGAGCCAGCTTATACAAGATCCTATAACAAAAAAAAACCGTTTGATTGGTCACAAAAAAAAAAAAAAACATTTCTAACGTGTCATTTATATTTTGTCCATTGAATAAGGACAAAACCCACACTGAAAATTTGCAGGCCAGATACCACAATCTAAAACCAATAACTGGTACATTAATATTACATTCTTTCATTTCGTTGTCAAAAACTGAAGATTTAGTAAAACAATTTTCTTTCGAAAAAGAAGGTAGGCGAATGAAAATTTAAAGTGTAGTGTGAATGAAAACAAATGTTTAAAAAGCATCATGCACAAATATTTGATGATATTATAATAAGTAAATTAGCAGTGTTTCCTCGAGTGACTTGATCCGTACTGGGTGTAATGTTGCAACGTTCACTTGTTCATCCAGCGCCGATAAACCTAGTGCGCTTCAACGCTACCCGTCAACTGCTGCTGCACCGACCGCTACACATTGTTTCGTAACACATTGTGATTTTTTTCTGGAATTATTAAGAATATTCAGTGTACCTAGTAGGTATTTTTTACATTTTAATACGGCTATTTCACATTGATATCTAACTTTTAAAACTTGAATCATAAAAAAATATTTGTAATAATTATATTAAAATTAGTAAGTATTTAACAAAAGACAGCACATTGAGCTTTTAAATGCGTTTTTTTCAAAAAACATTTTAATACCAATATCCTCAGAAATATGACGCTTTAAATGTTGCATTGTGCGACATTTTTAACGAATTTTAACATGCAAAACTTTAAAAACATGTGGACTTAGGGGGAAATAAAAATACACTTGTTGGTTTATTAGACCCATAGAGTTGGTAAAAAAATTATAAACGCAATCAGAAATATGAAGGTCAAAATTTGTATAATTTTGTGCGATTTGACGCGGAATGACTCATATGCAGAAATTTCCACTGTCTCTTATCCTATCCTTGTCTTCATTCCCCTCTTCTCTTAGTTTTAAAGTTTTAATGGTTATCACAATTGGTTTAAACCTGCACTAAAACCAGACGTAAGTGCAAGTTCGAACCAATGAATTATTGAGATTTGCGATAAATTAATTGCTTTAGGAAATTGTATATTTATTACGTATAACTACTTTTGTATATAGATCATTTTTTTAAATTAAATTTGTACTTTTGTGAACTAATATCAATAAATCTATCCTACGAATGTTTAATATCTATCCCCTCTCCTCTTGCTAGGCTTTGTGGTGACGTCATCAAGTCTCGAAACCACTAATCCCGACTCTCTCCTGCCGTCACTCCCTCTGTTTACTACGAGTACGTTCGTTGTCACCCACGCTGGAGTTTATGACCACGCGTGTGGTATTTTCGGAAACTTCTCTGTCTAGCTTTTTATCCACTTCAGCACTGTCTTGTATTTTTGACCTCCCATCCCCATCTGATATACGACAGATAGAAACAATCGTGGACAGCTCAACAAACAAAACATGATGGAATGTCTCAGTGGCGGTTTCTCGGGGGAGGGAAGAGAGGAACGTCCTCCTCACATTTTTCTTCTTTTTAAAGTAAATACCAAATGAAATATATGCCTCGAAATTCGAGGAAGATTCGATAATTTTTAAGTTCACAGCTATAAGAAAACCTCGGTTGATCGAGTTTTAAACGACGCGCACTCATGTGCTGCTAGAAAACTGTGAGAAAGATGCGAGATTGTTTGTGTGGAGGAAAGTCAATCCTTTCCTCTTTTACTGCAGTTAACACACATAGACAACAGCGCACTAGCGGCGAGAGACAGAAGCAGAGTTTTAAAGCAAGTACATGAACGGAGAGGGAGGAGATCCTCTTCTGAATCAGCGCATGGGCGGGAAATAGAAACCGACTGGTCGTGCAGCAAGCTCGCTACCGCTGCCATCTAACGATGCTGCATTCAACCAGACTATAACACATCTAGGAGGAGGAGGCACATTAATCATATTTCTCCATACGACTGCGAAACGCAAGGGTCCATAAGAGACCTGGAACTTATTGAAACAGGCATATAAAGTGGCACCAATTATGAAAAAAGGAGGACGAGGCACAATAAAAACAGTTTCAAAGCAAGGCTATGAAAGATACTATATAAACTTTTTTTTTAAATTATAAAACAAAATATATTATTCATTGCACTTTATATAAGCTACTATTCATGGTTTGAAACTTTCGAGGATATCTGAAAGTTGAAGTTAGATTTGTATAAAACAAAGAGGAAGTAGTTCTACGTTAGCATCGCAGAGCTTTTTGGCCCCTGAAATTCACATCCATTCATTGTCTACTAGACAGGACAACAGCCAAGTTTTCAGTTTTGTACATATATATTTGAAATTGAAAGTACTCCAAACTACATTATTTTTAACATAAAAAATTAATCAGTCACCTGCAGCTTTGAACAATAATGATAGTATGACCAGAGCAGTATCACTTTACAAGAACTGACATTCTTCAAAAGCATGTGGCAACACAGACCACGTGAGTAGGTCAGTGTTCTCGCTTTCCTAACAGATTATTTCCCATTCCCACTTCCGTAAAACGGTTCTGGTTATGTGTTAGTAGCTAGTCTCTTCCAACATGTGTGATGCTTTAGTCTATGCGAAAAATGCTGCGAGTTTGTGAATTTCCTTGTAATTGTTAATTTGTGCAATTATCCAACAATGAATGGAAGTGAAAACATATTTTCGACAATTTAGGAAAATCAGTTTGCAAGATTATTGCTATACAAAAGAGAAGGCCAACTCTAACACTATCTGGTCTTACATGTATGCATGTAGACTAATTTGTAGTATGTTTCTCTCAAGAATGTGTCATTTTGCGCTGTTAACTTCTTTCCTCCTCTTAAGAAATATGCAGGAGCCGCCACTAAGCTCGTATAAATAATAAATACAAATATGAATCTAACACTAAATATAAAAAATAGGTATACATTTAAATGTAAGAACTAAATATAAATACTACATATTGGTGGTTAAAGTCATTTCTAGTACCTATTGTACAAAATGGATCGTTTTTAATTCAGATTTGTAAATACATCTTCTGCAATTAAACATAGTGTCATATTGAAACAATATTAGATGAATTAGGCCAACTCTCCAAAGGTTTTCCTACAACTCTGCTTTGTTAATTCATACGAATGAAATCGTCGTCCTTTTGACACAGTCCCATATTAAATTGGCGATAGACTGTGAAATTAGAAGCACCAAAACCTTCTGACATTTCATAGAACATATTCTCTTTCAGTTAGATGAATATGCTATGAATCTTCAGAAGAAATGGTCTTCCAATTCGGTGAACATTGCCTCATTTATTTTAGAAAAGGTGGTCTTACTATGTGAGATTAACTTCAAAACTTCGGTCTCTATTATGAATAACCTGAACCAGTTTCTTGGCGTCCTACTACTGATAAACAGTTCACTTTCCAGTACGTACCTTATATTTCTTTAACTGCAGATTTTGCACTGCATGTTTCGTCAGTCAGTATAAAAAAGGAGGTGAAACACAACGAAGAAAGAAAGCTAATTAATATTCTTCATGAATACATTTCGAAAATTTAATACATTCATTTTTGTAGTAATAATTAAATTATCATTCTTTTAATGTTGAATAATGTTTATCTTCGAGCCTCCGCTACATACAAAATGTTAATTTTATTATTACTCTGTCAGATAACATAACTAAGTACCATTAAAAGAGACAACACAAACCTACAAGTAAATTAATGAGTATTTACAGCTTCCTATCTATGCAATTTATTTTATTCCATAATGAATGTTTTACAGATAAAGTACATACATACTTACTTACTTACTGGCTTTTAAGGAATCCGAAAGTTCGTTGCTGCCCTCACATAAGCCCGCCATCGGTCCCTATCCCGAGCAATATTAATCCAGTCTCTATCATTATATCCCACCTCCCTCAAATCCATTTTAATATTATCATGCCATCTACGTCTCGGTCTCCCCAAATGTCTTTTTCCCTTCGGCCTCCCAACTAACACTCTAAATGCACTTCTGGATTCACTCATACGTGCTACATGCCCTGCCCATCTCAAACGTCTGGATTTTATGTTCCTAATTATGTCAGGTGAAGAATACAATGCATGCAGATTTGTGTTGTGTAACTTTCTCCATTCTCCTGTAACTTCATCCCTATTAGTCCCAAATATTTTCCTAAGAACCTTATTCTCAAACACCCTTAACCTATGTTCCTCTCTCAAAATGGGAGTCCAAGTTTCACAACCATAAAGAACAACCGGTAATATAACTGTTTTATAAATTCTAACTTTCAGATTTTTTTACTGGAGACTGGAGGATAAAAGCTTCTCAACCGAATAATAACACGTATTTCCCATATTTATTCTGTGTTTAATTTCCTCCCGAGTATAATTTATATTTGTTACTGTTGCTCCCAGATATTTGAATTTTTCCACCTCTTGAAAGGATAAATTTCCTATTTTTATATTTCCATTTCGTACAATATTCTCTTTACAAGACATAATTATATACTTTGTCTTTTCGGGATTTACTTCGAAACCTATCTCTTTACTTGCTTCAAGTAAAATTCCCGTGTTTTTTTCCTAATCGTTTGTGGATTTTTCTCCTAATATATTCACATCATCCGCATAGACAAGCAGCTGATGTAACCCATTCAATTCCAAACCCTGTCTGTTATCTGAATTTTCCTATTGGCCTGAATAAGGAGTCGCGGACAGCCTTTGAGGGGTGGTCCTCCAGCTTGGGGCTTGGGCGAAGGGCTAACAGCCCATCACCTTAAAAAACTGCTTGTTACGGAACCTTGATATAAGCCTCGGAATGGGACAGATTCTCTGGCACGACCACAGCAAAGGGAAAAAAATTTTGAGATTTGGTACAGATAAAGTACTCAAAGAAACTGTTGCATATTATTTTATTGCAAACTTATGAAGAAATATGCAAATTTGTTTTCTGCCCAAAAAATATTTGATATTTCTCTACAAGTTTGCAATAAACTAATATACAACAATTTTTTCAGCAAAATATCATTATAACAGATTTCATAATTTTACAATAAATGCATTCCATTTTGTTATATTAATTGTTAAAGACTTAAGATTGTCAGTTTCTTATCTTGTAGACAGTTGAGAAAGCTATGGTATATACCTATAGTTACCTAGTTGTTGATCCATAATTATGAAATCCATATCTTTTGTGTAAGGAAAGGGGAAGGGGAAAGATCAAATGTTACGGATGTGGCAAAATTTTTCCAGTGAAATTGCGCATTCACGTAGTTCATTCAGTTTCTATATCTGGAATATTTTAGAACAAGATTGTCATTTTTAAACATGGATTTGCGTTTGACCAAGGATATACACGGGTGCGACAAATCGTAAAATGAGATATTTCAATTATTTTATTATTATTTTCTCCAAACACTTAAAAATACAATCAATTCAGAACATAAAAGGAAACAACTGCAATCACGTAGTTTTGCTGTTTCATTCTACTGTGAAAATTAAGGAAAAAAGCTGTCCACTCTTATTCATAACTCTCGGCTATTTCATTTTTTTTAACTACGACAGGAGGTTTCTCCATAGATACGGCTTCCTTTTTTGCCTAGATCCAGGAACTCCCACTATAGCCAATATAGGAAACAAAACCACGATAGAAATTATCAATCAATTAAAAAAGTTTAACTGTTCTGTTTGTGGTAAGATGTAAATTTTTATTTTAATATACTATATATCCATGTCTCCTGGACTATGTTGAGTATTTTAGCATACAGAAATAGATATTTTGTAAAAAAATATATATATTTAGACACAAGACCAGTGTACATGGAATGATTCATATGCAACAATTTGTTTTAGCGTTGTAGTTATACAATTAAAGACCTCCCCGGAAGAAGTGTGCAACATAAATTTCTTGAAATATGTGATGTATGTAGAAAAAACAATTAAAAATAAATTATTGCCTTAAATGGCTCAATAAACTTGTACCCTTGTCTAGTCAAATGTGTATGATAGTAAATATAGGCCTTACGATGAATGCCCCTTATTCTGAGGAATTCTTCAATTACTGAAAAAGGTGCAACGATTTTCTCTCTCTCTTTCTCTCCTCGATTTCAAACCGCATGTCATATCCTAAATAGGCTATAAGAAACAGTTGAATCTAAATTATACATATTGCAAGTGAAATACATAGGCTAAGTGAAAACAAAGATCTATCCATCCATCCATCCAGCCATCCATCCATCCATCCATCCATCCATCCATCCATCCATCCATCCATCTATATATCTATCGATCCATCCATCCATCTATTCACTTATTTATTTATTCATTTATTCCTTTATTTAACCACTTATTTATTTATTTCCATTTATTTATTTATTTTTTATTTATTTATTTAGTAATTTATTTATTTATGTATTTATTTTTATTAATTAATTAATTAATTTTTCATTCATTCATTCATTCACTCACTCACTCACTCATTTATTTATTTATTTATTTATTCATTCTTTATTTATTTATGTATTTATTTTTTTTATTTATTTATATCAGGATAATAGACAGGGTTTGGAGTTGAATGGGTTACATAAGCTTCTTGCCTATGCGGATGACGTGAATATGCTAGGGGAAAATCCACAAACGAACGATTAGGGAAAACGCGGAAATTCTAGTTGAAGCAAGTAAAGCGATAGGGTTGGAAGTAAATCCCGAAAAGACTAAGTATATGATTATGTCTCGTGACCAGAATATTGTACGAAATGGAACTATAAAAATTGGAGATTTATCCTTCGAAGAGGTGGAAATAATTCAAACATCTTGGAGCAACAGTAACAAATATAAATGACACTCGGGAGGAAATTAAACGCAGAATAAATATGGGAAATGCGTGTTATTATTCGGTTGAAAAGCTTTTGTCATCTAGTCTTCTGTCAAAAAACCTGAAAGTTAGAATTTATAAAACAGTTATATTACCGGTTGTTCTATATGGTTGTGAAACTTGGACTCTCACTTTGAGAGAGGAACAGAGGTTAAGGGTGTTTGAGAATAAGGTTCTTAGGAAAATATTTGGGGCTAAGAGGGATGAAGTTACAGGAGAATGGAGAAAGTTACACAACGCAGAGCTGCACGCATTGTATTCTTCACCTGACATAATTAGGAACATAAAATCCAGACGTTTGAGATGGGCAGGACATGTAGCACGTACGGGCGAATCCAGAAATGCATATACAGTGTTAGTTGGGAGGCAGGAGGGAAAAAGACCTTTGGGGAGGCCGAGACGTAGGGGGGAAGATAATATTAAAATGGATTTGAGGGAGGTGGGACATGATGGTAGAGACTGGATTAATCTTGCTCAGGATAGGGACCAATGGCGGGCTTATGTGAGTGCGGCAATGAACCTCCGGGTTCCTTAAAAGCCAGTAAGTAAGTAACTAAGTTTATTTATTTATATATTTATTATTTTGCTAATATTTGTAACATAAAATATAATATATACAGAAAAACTTTAGCTCGCCCCTGAAAGAGTAGAACTCGTGCTCAGGGGCGGATTCCTGAATTGAAATTAATAATTATACAATACAATTTGTCTTATGTCTCCTATGCAATTATAGTATATAAATTTAAATTTACAATTTTGCAATTCTTATAAAATCCATACCTAACTTTTTAAATTTAATACTAGAACGATTAGAATTGACAAGATTAGGATATTTAAATATAAATTTGTTATAAATTCTTGGGCCTAAATTATTACTATGATTAAATACTGTAACAGTGTTGCATTTTGGTTCAAACAATCTTAAAGAATTCATATCTTTTATTTCATAACTATGAGAATACAATTCAAAATTATTTCGATTTTTTATGTATGCATTTTATTAATACAATATAATAAATTTGTCTTACGTTAAGTATATTAAAGTCTAAAAACAAATTTAGAGATGGAAAATCAACAGGTTTATGAAGACATATTTTAATTATTTTCTTCTGTAATAAATAAAGTGGATTAAAGTTGGATTTATATGAGCTACCCCATCCTATAATTCCATATATAATTACCGATTGAAATAAAGTTAAATATATTGTGCGTAATAAACTTATTGACAAGTAGTTCCTAAATAAAACAAAATAATATACTATTTTACGCAATTTATTACAAAGGTAATTAATGTGTTGGTTCCATTTTAAATGATTAAGGAAATTTATGCCTAAATACTTAACTTCAGAAGAGTCTTTAATAATCGGACATTTACACTGTATAAGACAACAATCAGAATTATGTAATTTATTACTTAATATAGATGTAGGAGGTTTGTTACATTTTTCAGATAGTGAGAATGGAATAATTATGTATTCAGATATTTGATAGCTTTTATTGTTTAAGAGTTTGATACAATTTTTAAAAAAGCTTTGCTACATTGAACAAGACTAATATGCAGGCCGCTGCGCAGTGACGAAATCTACATAATGTATTAGGCCGTCGCGAAGTAAGAGTGCCAATTACATACGCGAATAAACTGTAGGCCTAATATTTAATAAAATTCAAAACCTACACATATAATTACATTATAAAACGTTATGCCACGATCCGTATATTTTATTTTAAATCTCTACTGGATTTCCATATTTATAGGCCTATACAATAAAAATTGTTCGTTGTATGTGTAATAACACCTTGGTTACCGCTAATTAAACAATAAAATCATTAATATAAGCCAGCGGTGATCAAAACTCGAGCTCCAGTGATTAGGGGAACATGAGGCAGGACGGGGTGGTTAATGTTTGAATGCTTTTATTTGGTATCAAATAATGTAAATGTATAGGTTTTCTGACATATATGATTTTATCACACTGTAAACAAGTAAAAAAATACGTACTTCGAGTGAAATCCGGTCATTATAACCTTAAAATAAATTAGTTTTTCGAAATGTGTGTTTTGCAACGTTCAGCCCCACGTATGGTGCAAAATTTGGTATCTATTTTTTGTAATAATTAAATGGCAAAAGTGATAAAAATTATATACTGAAAGTCTGAATACTACAACATTTTACAAGTTTACTTAAGAAAAAGCTATTCGCAAAATACGCAAATGTGCGTGGCATCCTCGTCTTCACTGTCTACTCCTGCGCAACAATTGTGAGCCCATTACGCATCTAATCCAACCTTCTTCTGACAAACAACAGAACGAACAACCCATTACAGGAGGTGAAATTTAATTAAATATGACATGGGGCAGGACGTACTGCCCTGTTATGCCCCACCCCGTTTTGCCCCACAGTCACAATTTCTAAATTATGAGGTATTGGCAGGAAAAATAACGGACGAAATTTAAGAAAGTTTCGGAATTAAAAGCCAGGTAAGCACTCTATAATATGACATTAAAATAGATTATCTAAATAAATCTCATTTCTACTTACGTGTGACAAGAGAACACTTTAAAGTTGCAAATGAATGATACAATATCATGCAGCAACCGAATAACATACAACAGATGCAAGGAATGGCAGTAAGTGTTGTGTGATGATATATTTACATGAGTTAACGAAGTTCTAAAAAAAAAAATTCGGTAGATTGCACTACTTGTTAGGAAGATAGAGGCTATACCCCGTTCTGCCCCCCTTCCTCGTCCTGCCCCATATTCCCCTACATGCAACAGATAGTCTATGAAGTAAGGGGACGGAGAAAAGGTAGTTGGCATGAAAACTACAATCAGTGGTGGTTCCTGTACTAACATCTTGATCAATCCCGCGGATAAAAATCTCAAATTTTGCTGTATCAGTAATGTCATTGCTGTCATCAAGAGCCAGTGAATAATATACAATTTTTCTTGCTTCTTTTTTTAACCTTCCTCTTTAATATAATCAGGAATTTTCTAAGTTCTTCTCTCGATACTTGGTCAAGAAATTCGTAGTTTTTCAAAATTAAAAACTTCTTAGGGAGCTATTTTAATCATTACTCTTTTCAGAAATTGTGTTCTATAAAAGGCTTTAAAGAACGAGATATTTCAAACCCCATTAGGTAGCTGACTTCCTTACATTTATTTATCTCATCTTTCTCTTCCTACGGACTCCTCTCAAAAGCGGACATTTTAAAATTCCCCTGGAAAATAACATTGGCCCTTACGATAAACTTCTTCCAAATAGCGGACATTCTCAATAACGGACGCGGACACTGAAATGTATCTCCCAACAACAATTAAAACTTCCAAATAACGGACAGCGTGAAAGAAAAAGAAAAAGACTGTTGTAAATTAAATGGAATTCTAACGGAATTCTTTGCAACAATCATTACCATGCATTTGAACGTTCTTGTACTTCATTGAAAGTAAGTACCACGTTTGTTAGTTGTGATACTGTACGTGAGCAGCCCGTACTTTCTTAGTTTGTCAAGTTGAGTGTTCGGAAGTACAGTCACATTAAAAATGTCACAAAAACGTAAACTAGTAGAGAAAGTGGATATTGTAAAGCATAGTGAGAAGGAGAAATTAAGTGTTCGTGAGCTGGCCACGAAGTTTAATGTGGGAAAAACTCAGTTAGTGAAATTTTGAAAGACAAGGATGTTATTTTACTGTTCTCCAACCAGGAGATAAATCGTGAAAGGAATGTGCTTACTATTGCGTCATCTATTGGAGCGAAGTAGATAGATAATATTAGAGTTATAACGTCAGTTTAAAAATCATGCGCTCTCCTGCATATGTTATTTCCTGTATGGAGGGATTAAAAGACCAGGAGATTAACCGCGATCTAATTTTGTAACTAGGGTAGTATAAAAATGTGTATATCAGTGTTATTGTTTGTGTTGTGAGAGCTAGCCAATAGAGATACGAGTACCCACGTGTGTGACCTTATGACATCAACATTCATTCACAGCATCACCCCGCTCCCTCTCATTCCCTGGAGACTTTCTCGTGGTTGGATTACAAGAAAGTCAACAATTCTAGATTTCTTTGTGTAAGGTGAAGTGGTACAGTGACTTATGTTTATTTCATTTACAAAACATTTACTGGTTCCCTTTCTCTCTGGATGAATATTGTAAGCAATCCCACAATCTCACTGTCTACTGTGCTGTACTGTAAAATATAGTGTTGAATATGTATGAGAAATTTTAATGAACGGTATACATACTAAAGATTTTCTAAATAGCGAATACTTCTCAATAACGGACATTTAATTTTTCCCCGGCTGTGTCCGCTATTGGGAAGTTTCACTGTACCATATTCTTTAATAATTCACTCTTATCATTATGTTCACAGATTCTTCAACAAACATTTTCATATTTGACCTTTCTTCTGAACTTCAAGAAAATCGACAATGGGAACGAACAGAACTAGTGTAACCATCAATGTAAATATTCCACGTGTACGAAAAATTTTAACATGTGTGAAACAGATGTATGTGACGAACGCTTTGGTTTTAATTAATTAATTGAATTTTTTAGAGAAATACTCGACTGCAACAATACATTTATTGAATTATATTGGAATTTGTCTACAAAAGCATGAAGTGTTGGTCTTTTAAAGCCTGAAGAGATCAAAGAGATCACGGTGTAATTCCTGATATATGACAGTGTTCAGTGTGGAAATATTGCGAAATGAAAAAATGATAACTTAGTTCTATACAAGAATGAGGATGTGTGAATGAGTTAAGAGAAAGAGCTAGAGATGATACGGACATGTTGCCAGTATGGAAGATATCCAAACTGTCATTCAATGCACAATGTATGTTAGCAAATTAATAATTGAAGAGCGTTTTTTCAAAAGTCTCTAAATGCCTGAAACTAAATTTCTCAAAATATGTTTTTCTGTGAATAGAGAAAGTATTAACCCCAAATATTTTATTCCTTTACTATCGTATTGTTTATTAAAATACTAATACTATTATGTAATTAATATTTTAAAATTTAGATTTATAAATGAAAAAGATAAAGTTCGAAATTTACTGTTTTGTTTTCGAAAGTCGCTAAATGGCAAAATATTACAACATGACATGTTTGTTAATTTTTAAATCTTAAGATTCTTCTCTATTCTTAAAGCACTTTTTTGTTCATATTTTATTTTTAGTTCATACTTAATTTATATCAATATTATTCTAATCAATGTTTTATATATTTTTTGTCTTTAAGTAACAATTTGTACAGGGACATCATTTTATTTTTACTTCAATTTTTATTGTACCTTTGTTTTTGAATGTACTTCACTCCCACCCTTTTTACTAGTAAACTTAAAATCGTTCACCACACAGAGCCATGGCCGCGTACGCAGTACTGAGTTAGTGAGTATAGTACGTTCCAGAAATATGTTCACGTTTTACAGTGATGAAAGAGCTTTCAATATTGAATCATATTTCGCACAGGTATTGTCGTCCGTTTGCCTACGTCGCATCCTGGTTTCCCCCACCTGCTTCTGTTCGCCTCTCTGTAAAGTCTAGTAGCTGGGCTGTCTTAGCTCTTTTCTGAAAACATTAATTTCTGTTAGGAATTGGAAGTCTACGTAATATTATACAACTGTTTAAAATAACTTAAGTAAAAGGGCCTCGTTAAGTAATTAACTATCACGTGAACCCCCCCCTTTTTCTACGACCCTGCGACATAACCACTTGGACGGACAGTAGATAGCATTTCTTAGTAATTTTAACTTTTCGGATCGGGCAGAAGTGAAGATTAAATTTACAGTACGTAAAGTACTCTTTTATAAAGTAGGTACAGAATTATTTCAACATGAGTTACTAGTACGAAGGACGAAACTGGTAATTGGAATTAGGTACAATAGTATATAGTGCAGTAATATGCTCAAAAGAACTAAAGTCTGTATCGAAATGAACGGCCACCATTTTAAAAATGTGTTTAAATATCCATATTATGATTATTTTTCAATTTAACTTCATTCTCTATATTGTACGCTAATGTGCTGTAACAATATACTATACACTGCATAATTAATACGTCCGAATGGATAGCTCAGTTCGTGAGTAAAAACACTAAGTGTTAATACAGTAGTGTATTTTGGTTAAACAAAAAACTAATGAAAATTATCAAACTCAAAATTGCGATATTTCCTAGTTTACGTAAATGGATGAACTACTTTTCTTCCCTCCTATACCTAGTAAAGTGATTTATATTTTACGCCAGTATCATCGAACTCAAGTCTTGGAAGGGGGAGCAAAC
The DNA here is from genome assembly GCF_040183065.1 of Periplaneta americana. Lineage (NCBI taxonomy): Eukaryota > Metazoa > Arthropoda > Insecta > Blattodea > Blattidae > Periplaneta > Periplaneta americana. The sequence goes on along the minus strand of NC_091124.1, from coordinate 80,042,093 downwards.
GGTGTTTCCGGTTCTAGTCCTTTAATTCAAAGATATAGCCAGGTTCATATTAAAAATGTTATTAAAAATAAAATGATGTCCTGTGCAAAGTAGGCCTATCTACAAAGTTAGAAAAAAACAGTTACATTACACATTTTTTGGAAAAACGAACTCTATTCATACAACAATGATAATAATTGGAGCACTTATATAAAAAGGAATACAGTAAGTCTATATTTGTTAAATTAACTGAAATATATTATTCCTTTCCTGAAGTACCCATACGTAAATTTGTGCCTAAAATATTAAGAGTGTCCAAGTAGCAGTGAGAACCAATCAAAACATTCATAGTGTATAATAGGGAAAATTGGTATGAATTTTCTCAGAACACAGGTGCCTCGACATTCTGTCATTTCCTATCAGATATTCAATTTAATATGAATTTCTAGTAATATCTTTGTAAACTTTTTGAGCTAATGTTAGTATTTCAAATTACTTAATAAGGTTCAAGACGTCCTTCTTCTCGTTACTGACTATAATCTCATTAGGCAAAGTGGCTGTGTTCATTATTTCCTGGTAATAAGTCTGATTTTAATAACTCAACTTCAATATGATCTCCATTGTAAGTGTCCGCCATTGAGAGCAGTAGACGTGCTCTGTTTTCTTTTTATCTTCATTAAGTCATCACACGAATTGTATTGGATTTATAGTTTGGGTTTACACATATTAAACACTATTAAATCTTTATTCACTCTCAATTTTAATTTTACTTTTGTCTGTATTGAAATCCCCTCCTGAACACGAGTCTTACTCATTCAGGAATGAGCTAGTTTATAATACATGGTATTAACTTCTATTCATTTCAAACTTACTAGCAATAAAATAAAAAAATAAATAAATAAACAAACAAACAAACAAACAAATGTCTTACTCATTAAGGCGTGAGCTAGTTTATCTTTACTATATTAACTTCTATTCATTTCGAACTTACTAGCAATAAGATAAATAAATAAATAAATAAATAAATAAATAAATAAATAAATAAATAAATAAATAAATAAATAAATAAATAAATAAATAAATAAATAAATAAATAAATAAATAAATAAATAAGTCTAATATTAGATTACATGCCAATTAACTCAGGAAGTGATTAAATAACTAGGCTTAACCCTTTGATGCACGCATTTGGGAGGGAAATAAAAAATTGTGTTTTCAATGAAATTAAACTTTTATTTGTCTAAGAGAAGTGCCTCAAATTTAAAAAATTTGAAAAACTTCCATTTTTGACACAGAAAATGGGTGTTTTCATGGTAAAACGACTATGCACTACTGCAGAACACAATGCCTTTAGACTTATTGTGAATGATACAAAAGTAAACAGTTTCTGTTATCATTAGGGCAAAGTGCCACTTCACATGTGTTGCAGGCCCATTTACTCCTGTGTGGTTGAACTTTAGTGCTGCAATAAGCACAGCGTCTTCAAGATCCACGCACAGGCATATGTGTCACCTTGTCGAATCTTTTTTTTTCATATGGGATTGTTGGCTTGAAGTTGTGCACAGATTTTAGTAATTTCTTTCTCCCTCTAGATTTTGGAATATTAGCTGCGACCAAACCATCAACAACAGGCAACCTGTAATTCTTCGGAGTCAGTTCTCTATCTTCACCTCTCAATGAATACACCAAGAAGGCATTAGTTACAGTGACATGAACAAAATGCCAAACAAATGCGGTGCCACTATTTTCTGCATTTTCTATCAATCTCGTAGGAGGACTTCAACATATCAGCTTTGTCAACATAACTCATATATTTGGTGTAGTCCTTCACGAGTTGTGGGCAAGCTATTTCAGTGGTTGTTCCATTCTTCTCTTTCCTTGAAACAGTGGCGACAATAGATGGATCGTGGTAATTAGAAAGGAAAAGAATGGACCTTCTATCCTTCCACTTGAGCCAGGACACTCCAGCATACGACGTACGACTATCACTCCCTCCACGTTTCATATCGCGGTCTCTTCTTTTGTCGTGTGGTAAACCAGTATGCCCATATCTAACTATACCACATGCGTAGATATTTTGCTGACTTAGAGAGATCATCAGATTCAAACTTGTGAAAAAGTTGTCAAAAACACTTTGTGATTGTCACCAACTGTCTCTTCCTTGTAGCCATGATGAATAAGCTGACACAAAAATGGAACATTTTGTTGGATATGGTAAGCATAACTACCTTGTTTGCATGCTGGTTAAGTTTTGAAACCACCACATTATTTCTATATTGACGCCACATGTGTCGAAGAAATTACAATCTTGTTACTGAAAAATGTTCTAAAAGACCGAAAGACAAATAATACCAAATAGAAACTTACGTAACTGTGATATTTTAGCATACAACTGAAATAAAAACACGTAGCGAGTCTTCCACACCCCAACTACACACAACAACATCGGCCATCTTAGTGAACAGGATGAGCAACACAAATACAGGGAAAATAAAAATCTTCTACAGTTACTAGGGACCAGTGACCGCAGTGCAGTAGTTTTGAAATAAAACCACCCTGTAAGTAAGCGGGAAACCCAAATTTAAAATTTAAAAGGTGGTTACGTACTGTAACCACTGCGCTTCAAAGGGTTAAGACATATAGGAAAATCACTCAAACTCACACGGACTGGCTCCCCATGTCAGTAAACAACCGAGTCATATTATTATTATTATTATTATTATTATTATTATTATTATTATTATTATTAGATATTACTAATACTACTACTACAAAACACCATATTACGTCTTTAAATTATGTACTGCAATAGTTACTGTAAAGTAGAAATAAATATGATAATGGGTAGAGTAATGAAACTAGAAGTTACGATGAAAATGATGACGTTACTAATTATCATACAACTTTTAATGATATAAATAAAACTTTATTGAGGTTTAAAGCTGCCATGATGATAAAATAATAAGCATGGTTGAAGGGTATTGGTGGTAAACATTTAAATGAATATGATTATTATGGTTAGAATATTAATGAAAATAAAAGTAATTAGAATGACAGAAATATGATGAGTACGCACTATTAAAATTATACGTTAATAATCATAAATTAAATAAACTACATATTCGCCGAAGGTAGTAATTGAGGGACGTTGTACTGGAGCCTTGATTTATTGATAAAAAGATGTTTATCCACTTTATTGCATTATTTTATGGAGCTGAATTGTGTTGAATGACAATAAAGTACTTTACTTGAATTGCTCTAAAGAAATTTTGTCAAGGATTTCTGTATAAAATAATACACCAAACGCTAATGATATTGGTCTAAACAGTTTATTTAAAAGTTTTTTGAAAGTAGAGTCAATTATTTCCGTGCGCTGGTCATAAGATTCCTTTATGGGCGGGAATATAAGTACCTAGCTTCCAAGTTTAACCATTAATTTTATATTGATTGCAAAGAACTGATTTCAACAACTTTGAATAAAGTAGAGCCTGAACTGTTACGAACTGAATAAAGTCAGTTATGTAGCTTCATGTTTACTAAACTTTTCAACTGTGGTGTAGGGGATGAAATTATTGTTTCAGATTATTTAAATGACTACTTTGCTTTCATAATGTCACAACAAACTTCTGGAAATAAAAATTTATGTGTATTTATTTCGTGACTATTGACTTTATTTCAACGAATTTTCTTATTCATTTGGGAGATCAGTTATCCAATAAATAATTAATTTAGTACCCAAATATATATTGACTTGAGTATTAATATTTAATATGTTATTTCACAAATATATATATATTTTTTCTTTTTTCGTATTCAAATATGTTAATTAATGCGTTTATTTTCTCTTGCGCATATTAACGCATAATTTAACATTTTCTTCATATTCAGTTACGCATTTACACATTTAAATTGTCTGACAGACAATAACCACTTTCAAGAAAAGGCTAAACGATTTCTTACGGGCGCAGTCAAATTGAAGTTATAATCGTGATCGAGTTTAATAATTTAATTTAATTTAGGTATGACTATCATTATTATTATTATTATTATATTATTATTATTACTATTATTATTATTACATAATTATTTCATTGGTGTTGTGAAGATGAAAAGAATTGACATTGTATTATATTAATTATGTATTATATTGTCTTGTATTGTAGTATTGCTTTGAATTGTATTGTATTGTATTAATTATGTTATATTCATAGCATTGCAGTAATTTTCTATCATACTGGTTGAGTGGAAGAGAAGGCCGAATGGCCTTAGCTCAGCCAGTTAAAATAAACCATTATTATTATTATTATTATTATTATTATTATTATTATTATTAAATGCATCGCTTATTTTTTCCGTATTTACTTTTTAGTTATTAACCCTAAGGCTCTATAGCCCTTGAAGCTTTCGCTTCCTTTGAAGACATTTTCGAATTTAACGTTATACTCATTCATACACTTGGAAGGACTCTAGAATCGTGGAGTCAGCACGACAAATTATCTCCGCTTAATGAAAGAAACAATTTCATTTTGGTAATTGGAAAAACAGTCACGTCCCGGGAGGGATTCGTACTAACGATTATATCATTTACGTAAAGCTACGTATCATAACAGTTACATACAGTAAATTTCCACTTAAATAATTAAATATAATTTCACTGTTAATGAATATTTACTTACAAATGGCTTTTAAGGAATTCGTAGGTTCATTGCCGCCCTCGGGACCCCGATCATTCGCCACAAATCTTTCGCCACTACGACGATTTGTAACACATTACAATTTCGTTACCGGGCGATTCGTAACACATTACATTTTTGTACAACATTTTTGTATAACAATGCTTTTCCGCAGTTACGGTTTCACATACCATTCAAACAAAATTATTATAAATGTTTTCACAATTTCGGTTTCAAATTCCATTCAAACAAAATCTGTGCTAAATTTTTTATAATACTTCGTGATGGATAGTAAATTGAGGTTCATGTTTTACATTCATGAACAATCCCAAGTCTTGGTGTCAAAGCCGATGCAACACCAGGTCGGTTAAACCGAGTCAGATTTCTACTAGATGTGATGGTAAGTACAAGGATAACGATAATATACTATTTGGGTACTTACGGTTTCTTGGACATAATGTAGCAGGAATGTTTTTACTTTTATGTAGTGAAAACATGATAAAATTTAAGATTACAATATTCATTCTTTTATACTGACAGCACGTAGTGCTATAATCTAGTTGTCGTTGTAACGAATATATCATATTTTACGAAAAAATACTTGTGACCAACTTATCATTGTGACGAACAGATATTGTGACCAACAGGTGCTGTGACTAAATTTTTATTGTGACGAACTGCCAGTGACTAAACTAGTCGTTCAGGAAACATTTGTGACGAAAGATAAACCCGCTATCGGTCCCTATCCTGTGCAAGATTAATCCAGTCTCTATCATCATATCCCATCTCCATCAAATCCAATTTAATATTAACCTCCCATCTACGTCTCGGCCTCCCCAAAGGTATTTTCCCTCCGGCCTCTCAACTAATACTATATATGCATTTTTGGATTCCCCCATGCATGCTACATACCCTGCCCATTTCAAGCTTCTGGGATTTAATGTTCCTAATTATGTCAGGTGAAGAATACAATGCGTGCAGTTCTGCGTTGTGTAAGTTTCTCCATTCTCCTGTAACTTCATCCCTTTCAGCCCCAAATATTTTCATAAGCACCTTATTCTCAAGGACCCTTAATCTCTGTTCCTCTCTCAAAGTGGGAATCCAAGTTTCACAACCATACAGAACAACCGGTAATACAATTGTTTTATAAATTCTAACTTTCAGATTTTATGACAGCAGACTAGATGACAAAATCTTCTCAACCGAATAATAACAGGCATTTCCCATATTTATTCTGCGTTTAATTTCCTCCCGAGTGTTATTTATATTTGTTACTGTTGCTCCAAGATATTTTAATTTTTCCACCTCTTCGAAGGATAAATCTCCAAATTTTATGTTTCCATTTCATACAATATTTTGGTCACGAGACATAATCATATATTTTGTCTTTTCGGGATTTACTTCCAAACATTCAAGTAAGATTTCCGTACTTTCTCTAATCGTTTGTGGATTTTCTTCTAATATATTCACGTCATCCGCATAGACAAGAAGATGATGTAACCCGTTCAATTCCAAACCCTATCTGTTATCCTGAATTTTCCTAATGGCATATTCTAGAGCAAAGTTAAAAATTAAAGGTGATAGTGCATCTCCTTGCTTCAGCCCACAGTGAATTAGAAAAGTATCAGATAGAAACTGGCCTATACGGACTCTGCTGTAACTTTCACCGAGACAAATTTTAATTAATCGAACTAGTTTCTTGGGAATACCAAATTCAATAAGAATATCATATAAAACTTCTCTCTCTAATCGAGTCATATGCCTTTCTGAAATCTATGAATAAGTGATGTACTGTACCCTTATACTCCCCTTTTGTCTCAAATATCTGTCGAATACAAAAAATCTGATCAATAGTCGATCTATCACGCCTGATCCCAATAATTTCATCTACGTATGGAGTTAATCTTCTCAAAAGAATATTGGCCAAAATTTTGTACGACGTCAGCAAAAGTGATATTCCTCGAAAGTTACGACAGTCTTGTCCTCCTTCTTAATAATAGGTACAATTATCGACTCCTTCCATTGTTCTGGTACAATAATAATAATAATAATAATAATAATAATAATAATAATAATAATAATAATAATAATAATGATAAGAATAATAATAATGATAAGAATATTAATAATAATAACGATAACAATAGCAATAATAGTAATGATAATAATAATAACAATAAATAAGAAAAATTTTCGAACTAAAGGAAATCAAAATTTACCCCGAAGAAGACCTTTCTTGATTCAACATTTAGTCACTCCTTCGTATGAATTATCCAATGGTACTACTTATCCGTCATTTGTGTCCATGGATGTGAAGAGAAATGGCGCTGCATGCATCAAGCTGTCGTGGCCACGCCCCGATTTATCACGCAGACATTCAACGGGTTGCCTTATAGTAGATTCCGTGTTCAATGAATATTATATTATAGAAGGGATAGGCCCAATCCATTACGACAAGTGACAATATACTCAGTTGCATCCCGAATCTTCTCACGGTGTCAATCAGTTCACCACGCATAAGACTTAACATAAGTAGAAAACGTCACAATATGAAAGTTGAAAAATCTGGTTTTAGTGATTTAACGGAGAATAGATACAAAGTTTTCCTTTTTCTGATAAGAATGGGAGGTATACCTGTAAATATGCCTGAAGTTTCTAAGAGTTATACCATATACAGTACATTTACAATTGTGTGCTTTTATTGTGCTTTGTTATGCATATTTTTGGATTGCTATCATAAGAGAGAAGTACTAAATGACATGATGAACACTCTCCGCATACTGCTTGGTACCGTTGTCACTACCTGGATGTATTTCGTCCTCAGGTATATGAGAATCATTTAAGTTGAATTAAATTTATAGCACTTCTACAGCATTCATAACCTTATAATATTCTTAGTGTGGATACATTCATTTTTACTTTATTTACTTGTCATATTCCATACTCATCATATCAGCATTGGACCTTAGATATTTGTAACAAAACAGTTGTACAAAAATATATAAGTTACATTCATTTTACTTTATTTACTTGTCGTATTCCATACTTCTCATATCAGCATTGGAGCTTAGAGATTTGTAACAAAACAGTTGTATAAAAATATATAAGTTACATTCATTTTACTTTATTTACTTGTCGTATTCCATACTTCTCATATCAGCATTGGAGCTTAGAGATTTGTAACAAAACAGTTGTATAAAAATATATAAGTTACATTCATTTTACTTTATTTACTTGTCGTATTCCATACTTCTCATATCAGCATTGGAGCTTAGAGATTTGTAACAAAACAGTTGTACAAAAATATATAAGCTACATTCATTTTACTTTATTTACTTGTCGTATTCCATACTTCTCATATCAGCATTGGAGCTTAGAGATTTGTAACAAAACAGTTGTACAAAAATATATAAGTTACTATAAATATTACTTATTATAAATATATAGTAAGTAGATTAATTTCATTTAAAAGCATAAACAATTCATCACGTTAGTAGTAGATATGAGTGTGAAGGAATTTTTAAAATAAAATTCTGCTCTTAACTTTTGTCGTTTTTCCACAAATCTTTAAGGTAATTAGATAGTGCACAGAAGACTAAAATACATGAATAGTGAAGCCCTTGTATAACAGCGGAGATTAAAAGAGGAAATATGGATATCTGATTTGTATCTTGTATTAAAATTATGAATATCATTGTTTGTATAATAACAGTGTCTTAATTTTTTAACATATAATATCATAAGGTAAAAAATATACCAACAAAGGAAAATCAAGATTTCTAAACACTGAAATATATTTTTACAACATTCTTTTTATGCACATCCCTTTTTTACTATTTTCTGTGAAACAAAAATATATTTGACCAGAATATTAATCCTTATAGAATGAAAGTATTTATATTACGTGCGCAATTTTAAGTATATCCTATCACTAATAAGGTACACGTACCAAATAACGCCACCTTAACACTTCAGTCACTTTTGCTCTGGAAATAAGTTATGTACAAACACGAAAATTATGAAATAGAAACTGTAATCTTATCTTTACAAAATAGCACAATGAAAATGAATATATTATATACCGAACAAGAATTAGAACTCAAATAGGAAAACTTTGTAAACTGGCGTTATTAGGAACAGATTGTCCAATTAACGCCACCTATTTTCTAGTAACTTATACACTTATAATTGTTATTTAATTATTTTTCCTAAGCAACACAAATTGCACTAAGCGACTAAATTTCAGTTTCTGTTAATAAAAGATACAAAATCACTCAAAACTAATGAAAGATTCTTGATCTGAAACTGAAACACCACATGGATTAGGAAAATATGTTTTCCAGTGACTCCTTACTTTTAAAATAAGAGACAATGTGACACAGTAGAAAGTTATTAAACACAAAAGCATTTACCTTAGTTTAATATGAATGTTTTCCAACAAGTAAAACAAAAAAATTAAGTTATGTAAAATAAAAAAAAAATAAGAGTTCGAAAAGCAATTGAACCAATATCATCACTGCACATTCTGAATATTTGTAAGTTGAAAGCTTAGTGATTTTCCTGATGTTTTCACACTGATGCTGTACTGTCAGCCTTAGCACTAACATAACCTAAAATTTTGTCTGTAGACCTTTAACGTCACATGGTGTTAAAGCGCTACTGAGTGCTTGATAACATGACATGCCTGTTTCTCTAACATTTTCAAATTTTATAGATAGCAAATACTTTCTATACATAGAAGAATGTTTAAGGATCACGAAAATATATAGTTTAATATAGTTATTATTTGCTCAACACACAAAATAAAATATTGCCTCTTACCTTGATATAAGAACAGCCATTCACTATCAACACACAACAGGAAAATGATGGAATATAATGTCACTTGTGAATGTCAGCGGACAGCTAGTAACTCATTTCGTCACTAGATTGCAAGCGAATGCAGACTACAGTAATGCAGTACCAAAAACTTGTGTCGTTGACAAATTTTAATAGGGCGGCTTTAAAGGTATACATGGCGTTATTTGGCTCAGGGACCTTAGGATATCAGAATATTAATGCATAACAGGTGCAGCTCAATTTGGGAGTAATAATTATATCCTATTTGTGTTTTTCAGTTCAAATGTTTATCCAATTTCAAAAACAAGAAACTCTGCGCTTATAGATTATGAGATAAAATCCATTTAATGTATTCGGATTCACTTGAGACCTGTCTAATATTAGGACAGGAAAATGGAGAGATTTGTGTTACACCTATTCAACGATGAGAGTTCAATGAAACAATACAGGATGTTACAACACAGGCCTAGACGAAGATAATATAAATCAGAATTCGTACTCAAATTATGACTTCAACGTTATAGCCTTTCGCTCATGAGAAAATTAAGTTTTTTTTAATAATAAAATTTAAATGCGTAAATATAAAGTGTGATGTTCCTCAGTCTCTTTTGAAATCTGAATTATCAAACTATATTGCGGGAAATAAAACGTAAACTATATGGATATGGTAGATTTTATATTACAAACTTCACTTTCACTGAACTCTCATTTTAATAATTGACAAATTTCAAAATCCACTATTACTTGTAGCAGTAATAATCCTCTTACTACAATTTTTATTATTTATTATAAAAATTAAAATAGTATTATTAATGTAGAGAAAAATTCATGTGTTTTCTATTATGAATACAGTAACTGTACGATTTTTAAGTTTAATTCAACAGCGTATACAATACTGAACATTCAAAATAAAGTTTCTTCTTAAAATAACGTGTTGGAATATAGATTACTTCGGCGTTTTCCGACGTCTGCAAGACGGATCTCAATTACATCACGAACATGTTGTCTAATAAAAATGGAAAAATATTTAATGGGAATCAGGAATATTCCGCAAAATGCTGTATGGACTTGCTTTTTATATTCCGATATTTAAATCCAGCTTTACTGTAAGCTATCTTTATTGGACGCTCAATCCGATAATCAAACAATGTCGGAACTAAATAGGACAATAATTAATTATGCTAATGTCATATTTTAGTTACTTTCTTCTTACCCATTAGTTACATGGGAACATAAACGCTTTGCTAAATTACCAGGATTCGTTTTGAAGAAAAAATTAATTACATAGGGCCATATTCATAGACATTCTTAGCGCGGGCTTCTGGTGGATGATCAGCGAACTAACGTTTTTCGTATTCATAAACCAGTGTTAGCAATATGATATGATATGAATCCTGTACAAGTAATTAGTCGATAGCCGGGGCTAGTTTAGCACGCTCGTAGCGCGGGCTAGCGAAATGTCTATGCATAGCAACCTATGAATTTAAATAATCTACATTTATGAAATTAATATAGTTATTACTACCAGTGAATTACTTTGTATCATACACATATTTGAAATACGAAGCACTGAATAAAGTTCAATCTTGAATTGCAAAAACGTCACAAGTCACAATTTTCTCAATTCAGTTACTCATATGTGGGCTTCGAGACTTCGGACCCGATAGAGCAGTTCAGTGGGAAATCTGTATAACGGCGTACTGAGTTTAGTGGTAAAGCGTACAGTGGGTGGGGGTACTGTAGAATGAATGACAAGAAATACGCAAAGGAAAACGCTCTGGATTTGAAGGTTCTGATGAATAATTTGGTTTTCATACAAACCTATTTTCAAACTGTGTCTGAAACTATTACACGGTTAGAAAAGTCAGAGCAAGAGATGCCGGAAGCCCTCAAATTAGTTGAGGAAATGACACAGAGATTTAATGAGACATCAAGTACACCGGTTACTGAACGTGTAAAACAGAAGTGGAAATCAATTTTATGTAAAAATATCGGATATGAAACGTTGTGTAATACGAGTATAAACAGCAAATTAGTGGACATAGAGCCACCCGAGAATGAAGGACTGTCTCTTAGAGACTGCAATGATGTTAAGTTTTTTCGTTTTGCTCCTACAAAGTCATGCGACGTAGAGCGCATCTTTTCACAGTACAAACTGTGTTTGTCAGACAACTGAAAAAGATTTACGTTTGAGATTGAAAATGTATCTTGTAGTACAATGAAATTCGGTACTGTAACTGCACTTCCTAGAGACGACAAGTAGGATAAATGAAGAAATTAAAATTGCTACTTGTTTATTTCCACCATTAACACTGTGTATAATTAAACAGAAATGCTTATAAAAGACAGGAGAATAAATGCTTTTCACATTCTTTTGACATTGTCATTGTGTAATGTATTATTACTTTCAGAATGTCCATATGTGTGCGCTTCTCCATACTATAGTACTCTATTCTAAATAGCAACGTTGTTACCTCAACACTTCTCTACCTTCCACTACCTGCAGCGAGTCAACAACCTGTAGTACAAACACAGTAAAATTATTGTATCGGGTCCAAAGTCTCGAAGCCTGCTTATATGGTTGTAATATTTATACAGAGACCTTTCAAGTGGAGCTCATGTTCAATGCTCAGTGTACATTTCACGGCGGCATGGCAGTGAGTTATAGTGATTGTAGGAACTTGCAGGCACACCACAAATCCAAGGCATGTGGAATTCATTAGAAACTAAAATAATTTTCAGTTTACGTTTCTTTGTTTTTATAGAATTGAAGAAATTTGTAAATTAAATATGCTATTTACATAATGTTGCATTTTCATATATTTTGTGCACTTTTTAAATTCAGTGGCTGAAATATGTATAATTAATTTTTTAAGAAAAAAAATTGTCCTTCTCCTTCTTCACATAAAAATTGTTTAAAAGAAATAAAATGAATGTTACTAATCGTGAATTGCAGAAACCTCACATGTCCAAGCAATGCAGATTTTTCTTGTTGGCCTCTCAATGAATCAGAACAAAACCAAGATAATGTCAAATAAGCCATTAAGACCAACAGTAGCAGGTGGAACATAACTGCAATAAGTGGACGAATATGTATATCTGGGTCGGATTGAATCATTCAACCACAAAAGAAGTAAGGGGAACGACACAGGTTTGGAAGGCTTTCTGGGGCCCGTTTCACAATCCTCACAAATTACAAATTAACAATTTACAAATAACAAGTAAAAGATTACAAATGCTTGTAAATTGTGTTTCACAATGATATCTTATTAGTTTGTAAAGTTTGACGAACTTTACAAAATCAGCTAAAGAAATTTACAAATACGCATAATTGGTTACACAATATCGCCAACGACAGTTTACAAAAATCGCTAAGGAGCAGAGCTACAGTCGCTGTATTTTTACTACTATAGATACATATGTTTATATTTTGTACTAAAATAGATTATTCTATAAGCTTGCTGATTCATATTTCACCAATAGGAAATATAGAGCATTGTTAAAGAAAATTAAAAGTATTTAGATTTTTATACATTGGCGACAATGGAATTTCATGTGATGTGATTGATCGAGTATACCAATACGTCTATTACTTAAATGACCAAAGTTAGCACCAAATTCAGTCAAATAAGTAAATAACAGATTTATTCCACGTACAAATACGTAATTGATAAAATAATTACGATGTCTAACTACAAAATCAGGTTCATTTTTTGTGTTGATCCATCAGTATTTATTAATGTTGCATCCATAACCTCACAAACATTAGTGATCCCAGCAGCACTATAAAAATTCTGTGCTATAGTAAATAACATTTTGGTGATCAAAAACCTGCCCCGAATTTAACTCTTAACATCAACTATCCTGTGGGCACTTTTGCACAATGATATCTTAGAAATTTCTTGCTTATCTGCTAACGTACAGAACTGACAGCAATGCAAACAATGCAAAACAATACAATTCTCGCTTTGAGGTTAGGGCATCGCTTTTCCCTTTTGGTTGTTGGATATGATGTCCTATATCTTGTAGGAGAGATTCCAGCGAAACGGGACTCGAAATAACTTCAGAATACCGCATAAGTAGTGTCGTTATTGCATTATTGAATTATTTATTGTTGGTGCAGGGAACTTCTTTTTCAAGTGCGAGTATTTATTAAATACAGTCTTCGTATATAAATACTTACGCGGTATTCTGAAGTCTAGCACGGGACTCATTAGAAACCTTTCATTAAATTCATACAATGACACGAACGTGTTATTAATTCTTGCCCGGAGAATTTTACGTATACGTCTTCGTTTGATTAGGCCTAAATTCAATATCTTCGTCTGAGTCATTAGAACTCCTTAATAACATCAAAACTGCATTAGTTTAATTTTTAATATTATCCAGTTACTCAAAAATTAATTCAATATGTATTTATTTATTATATTTATTCATAATTTGCTGCAATATCAAACTTTACACATCTTAGAGGTATTGTAGAAAATGTGCTAATTTTACAAGTAAAATTTACAAGTTTGTAAAATTACCCTTGATTGTGAAACAGAATACTTGTAAAGTGAGCAAAATTTAATTTGTAAAGATTTGATTTCCTTTGTAAAGTTCAACATTACAAACAAAGATTGTGAAACAGAGGTTTACAATTTCAAAGCAAAGTTTACAATTTACAAAGCTTGTAAACATTGTGAAACAGGCCCCTGGTCACTTAAATTTATACTCCACTACAAAGCTTTAAACCGGAAACCAGGGGCGACTCTACAATAAGAACTGCAGAGCTACAGAACCTCCATTTAAATGGATCTGAAAAAATTAAAAATGTGAAACGTGTTTTTATGTAATCTAGTTAATTGTTTCATTTATTTTTCCAATTCATTCTCCTTCGATTCGAGATTTTACTGTCTGTAGGAGCCTTGAACTGCTCGAGAATATTAGCTTCAGTGTACTTTTCGGATCTGTGATCGGCAGTTCCTGAACCTCAACGTAGGGTAGTCGGCAGTAGAAAACTGGTTTTCTTCATCGTCCCATAAGACTGCATTAGAGCTGCAATCGAAGCAGCTCTCTCCGAATATACAAAAGAACCGTCAACACCTCATCTGTTTATTACCTACGTTAGAACACACAGGCTTCTGGATTACTGTTTATTTATTTATTTAAATTCAAATATACAGAATAAAGAAATATAATTACAGAAAACAAACAAAGAGAAACACAAATAAAATAATACAAGCAATATAAAAAGAAGATACAGCAGTATTAACAAAATTTGAGACCGAAAGAGCAGCGTTCGTGCTCGGTCGCAGTTCAGATATAATATTAAAATAAAAAAAATAAAATAATAATAATAAAATAATAATAATAATAATAATAATAATAATAATAATAATAATAATATAAATAAATAAGTAAAATAAAATAGGAATTAAAATATAATTACAGCGGCAATGGAATTAAGTATATAATATAATATTATATCATTACCAGGCTTAGAGACTTTAGACCTGATAGACGAAAACAGTGCGGTTTCAAGTTGGAAAGCAGGACTATAGTGGGTGGGGGCAGTGATGGTAGCGACCTACCTGTCGTCCCATGTGCTTTGTTTACTGTCATACTCATAAGGCAGGTACTATTCTGATAATAAAAACAGTCCTGTACGCCTAGTTCACATTGCCAAATAGAGAGCAGGAGCTAGTAGCATAGTTTTTATCTTTGCATGTGGTTATCTATCTAATTAGTCGAAGAATATGATTAACAGTAAGTATGCCAAAAGTGAAAAGCTCTAAGACGCATTTATTTGTGCAGGAGTTCGGAAGTGATTATTTTGAAGTAAATGGGGACCATGTTACATTAAATTGTGTCATGTTAGACTAAGGGGAGATAAAAAACGATACATTGAGGCTCATTGTAATTCCCGAAAACATATTTCACTTATAAACATTTTGTCTCTTAACAGGGAAGAAATTCCACCTGTGTCAGATTAACTTACAAATAGAGAATCCGAGCTATTCCTAGATCTATGTGAAATGATGGTAGCTGTAAACATATCATTTAATAAAGTAAATAACCCCAATTTCAAAGTTTTCATTGAATAATATACCAAAAGAGTAGTCCCAAATGACTCGACGTTGCGGCAGATTTACTTGAGAAAGTGCTACGATAGAACATTAAGTAACATTAGGCAACAAACAGCAAATAGTAAAATCTGGGTGTCGATAGACGAAGCCACTGATTCAGCTGGCAGGTGTATAGTAAATGTCATAGTCGGAACCCTCGTGACTGATAGTCCAGGAAAACAATTTCTACTAACCAGTGAGGTTATAGAAAACGTCAATTATTCGTCTCCTGATGCTCTAAAATTAATTGAGGAGATAAAGAAAGTAATTCATCAAGCATCCGCTACACCAGCTAGTAATCGTATTAAACAGAAATTAAACTCAGTTTTGTGTAAAAAGAGTGCATATGCCATATTCTGCGACATAAAAGGCATACTAGCAGGCAAGAAGTCTACGGACACTGCTGGGGTAGCGAAGATAGATTTCAATGACTTAGTGTTTTATCGTTTTGTTCCCATTACATCATGTGATGTAGAGCGGAGCTTCTCCCAATATAAACTTTGTCTTGCCGACAAACGAAGAAAATTTAGTTTTGACACCTTGAGCATGTGTATTGTAGTACATTGTAACAGTTCAAATAGTATTCTAAAAGAGAAAGCTGGAAAATAAACAAGTTTAACAGAACATAAATTCTCATTACATTATATTGTAGCGATATCATGGGTACATTATAAGTTGTGTATATTGTGTATGTTGCTTATGTATGTTGTGTAAATATTGCACATGTGCATATGAAAGAAGCCGAAAGGAAATACATATTAATTTATTTTGAAAATTTCGCATTATAGGTTTTTATTTTAATCTACTGTACGTAAAGATTCATATTTTGGTCCTACAGAATCTTTCTCCTCTTACAATCATTTTATTTTTAATGTTTGATAAATTAGTTGTCTTTCTTTGAAACGTCACTGTACAGCACCAGCAGACTGGACTGGATTTGGTTTCATGTACACATGTCTCTCCTTCTGCCGACTTCCATCCACAACACACACAGTGACAAAGCTGTCTATAGTATGGACTTAGTAAACTTGTTCTATCGGGTCCAAAATCTCGATGTCTGATCATTACAGTTCCAGTGTGTTATAAGTACTGCGGGTGGTGTGATGTGATTAGTCAGTGTGTCAGTGTATATTAAAAATGAATGAAATGAAAACCTAATCGACCAACCCTTTTATAAATTAAAAGAGAAATTGCATGTTAACTTAAGAAAATAGGACGTCCTACACAAAATTTTAAATATTTAAATTTCTGGAAAAAGTCAAGGAAATCATGTAGCCTACTTGTCATTTTAATACCGAAATTTGTAATGGAAACGATTGGTTTTTTACTGCGCTCATGAAAACGCTTTCTCCCCCACCCGTGTATTCTGTTTAGAGGAGAAAATACATGGACAAACACCGGAGTGAAGGATTTAGTTAATTTTACTTAAAACTAGAAAAGCATATGGGGGACATCTCCACTACGTGACTAGTTGTACCGGGTGGGAGAGATGTAGCGCACGGATGGTTGGAGTACAATTTCGGGTGCACAGACAACTTTGCTGTAATTACACACGTTACCCGATGTAGATGCAATAAACAGCATGCGTTTGCTAAATACACTATTTTTCATGCTGAACTGCCAACCTTTTGTAACCGCGGGCCGCTACTGCCGGAAACTGAGACTAGAGGCACTCAACACTTGTGTCCTGCCAATATTGCTATACGAATGCCACACTTGGTCCCTTACTCCCTTACAGAAAAACAGTGAAAGAACATGGAAGCATGCCAAAAAACAACGGAACGGAAAATACTAGGCATATCGCTGAGAGACAGAATCTCCAACAGGAAGCTCCAGGAAATCACGGCATCAGAATACATCAGGCAACGTGCTGCAGTCGTAAAGTGAGAGTGGAGAGGACATGTGGCGAGGCAACAACTCGACAGATGGCCACAGATAACCACCTTGTGGGACTCCTATACAGGCAGGAGGACCCAAGGCAGACCGCGAAGATGATGGGCAGACTTCAAGCAACTTGTAGGAGCTCACTGATCTAGCACAGTCTAATACAGGGACATCATTTTATTTTCCCTAACATTTTTAATATTAACCTAGGTATACCGTTGGATCAACGTCGTTTGTTACCCCCTTCCACGACTGGAGTTCGATGATACCGGCGTAATATACAAACAAATCTCTTTACTAGATATAGGAGGGAAGAAAAGTAGTTCATCCATTTAGGTAAACTAGGAAATATCGCGATTTTGAGTTTGATCATTTTCATTAGGTTTTTGTTTAATCAAAATACAGTACAGCATTAACAGTGAGTGTTTTTACTCACGAACTGATCTCTCCATGTGGACGTATTCATTATGCAGTATATATTATACTGTCTACAGCACATTAGCGTACAATATAGAGAATTAAGTTAAATTGAAAAATAATCATAACATGGATATTTAAACACAATTTGAAAATGGTGGCCGTTCATTTCGATACAGACTTCAGTTCTAATGTGCATATTATCGCACTATAGACTATTGTACCTAATCCCAATTACCAGTTTCCTCCTTCGTACTAGTAACTCATGTTGAAATAATTCTGTACCTACTCTATAAAAGAGTACCTTACGTACTGTAAATTCAATCTTCACTTCTGTCCGATCCGAAAAGATAAAA
Source organism: Periplaneta americana (assembly GCF_040183065.1). Classification (NCBI taxonomy): domain Eukaryota; kingdom Metazoa; phylum Arthropoda; class Insecta; order Blattodea; family Blattidae; genus Periplaneta; species Periplaneta americana. Next base: position 80,023,835 of record NC_091124.1, on the reverse strand, counting down.
TTATTCAGACATACTATCTACTGTCCTTCCAAGTGGTTATGTCGTAGGGTCGTAGAAAGGGAGGAAATCACGTGACAGTTAATTACTTAACGAGGCCCTTTTATTTAAGTTATTCTAAAGAGTTGTATAATATTACGCAGACGTCAAATTCCTAACAGAAATTAATGTTATCAGAAAAGAGCTAAGACATCCCAGCCACTAGCTAGCGAATAAAAGCTGGTGGAGGAAACCGGGATACGACGTAGGCAAATGGACGACAGTACCTGTGCGAAAATGATTCAATATTGAAAGCTCTTTCGTCACTGGAAAACGCGAACATAATTTTGGAATGTACTGTTTACTACGACCGTAAGGCTACTACGACTGTATATACGGTCTTGGATCTGTGTGGAGGACGGTTGAACTTCATTAGTAGAAGGGGTGGGAGTGAAGTACATTAAAAAACTCAGGTACAATAAAAATTGAAGTAAAAATAAAATGATGTCCCTGGATATACAGTCACGGAGATTGTGTTGAGAATACTAGGAACAATAAATAGACTGTGCCTGTACTATTTCGCATTGTCTGTGATGAGGCGATAGTAGCGATCCTAGTCGTGCATATTCCCTACTTATTGAGCTTCGTGACTGTATATACTAGACTGTGGGTCTAGTGCCGCTCGGTGCAGATATGCTTGGAAGAAACTAGGACACAATCTCAAAGAGAATAATAAACTGTGAAATTGGCTAAGCGAACTCTGTAGTTAGTCTCAAGTAGCATGTATAATCACCCAACTTACGTGGAATAGCTCACCACGAGAGTGGGATCATTCATTCATTCATTCATTCATGTGATATGTTAGTTTTCAATTCCAATATAAGTCGGTAATATACAGAGTGTAACAAAAGTTTCTGTAACAGTATGTGAAAATTATTCTCTTGTTTATTTTCCATTTTCTTAGGAACCATGACCAAATTTTATGGTATAGGAGTTGGTACTACTTTATTGTGGTGTGATGCAATCCTTTATTAATAATTTGGCTGAAAATGTGATATTTAAGTTACCATCAAATATTAAAAAAAAAAAAAAAAAAAAAAGCTAAAATTGTCACTGTACCAGAAACTTTTGTTACACTCTTTATATTCTGAAATATGGATGAATGTTAAACTGTTGGGAATAGATACTGAAGTAACTCCAGGATACTTGTCTTATTGTCTTCGTCATAGTCCAATTGAAGGGCTCAGAGCCTAAGGCGACTAACCCACAACTACAAAATGAGTAAATAAGAGTTGATATTAAGAGGATCCTTACAAAAATGCTTGGTTTCACAATTTATTTTAAATGGTCTACATTGAATAAATAAAAAAAAACATGAATGTATAACAACAATGTATAGTTTTAAAAAAAAAGCTTAATAATGAACAATACAAAATTGTGAGATGGACGCCTTTGGCTCTGAGTCCTTCAATTAATTTCTCTTTAAGTATTACAGAGCGTCATGTGAACCATCACAAGTCTTATGTCTGCAAACCATTATTTTCTTTGTGAAATTAATTATTATCATTTACAGGATTACATCGAATGTAATAAACTATTTAGTTAGAAAATAATAATATATTCAATATAGGTTTCTGTTATTACTTACTTACTTACAAATGGCTTTTAAGGAACCCGGAGGTTCATTTGCCGCCCTCATATACGCCCGCCTTTGGTCCCTATCCTGTGCAAGATTAATCCAATCTCTATCATCATATCCCACCTTCCTCAAATCCATTTTAATGTTATCCTTCCATCTACGTCTCTGCCTTCCCAAACGTCTTTCTCCCTCCGGCCTCCCAACTAACGGGTTCCTGATAAGTTATATAAGTTAATAATTACTTTGTTGTGGTGAAAATTAGTTTATATATTTTTATTGTAGAATACAGAAGACTAAACTGGAAAATATAATCACTGTAACGGAGTTATTCAAGTGGGACGATCTACCATCCAGAGATTCCGAAAACCGTTTGACTATGGCTGGATTCGTTCCTGTTGTTGGAAAAGTAACCAGAGCCGCAGCGATGATCATGACTGTCTGTCATTTTTCACAAAGTGCATTTCGCATGATAACCAAACGAGAAATGTTCCTGCCAACATGGTACCCCTTCGACGTGTCAATAAGTCCAGTATATGAAATCGTTAACGGAACACAGGTGAGTATTACTTCAAATTAAGCAAATTTAACAGAGTAGTATTACTTACTTACTGGCCTTTAAGGAACCCGGAGGTTCATTGCCGCCCTCACATAAGCCCGTTATCGGTCCCTATCCTGAGCAAGACCAATCCAGTCTCTATCATCATATCCCACCTCCCTCAAATCCATTTTAATATTATCCTACCATCTACGTCTCGGCCTCCACAAAGGCCTTTTTCCCTCCGGCCTCCCAACTAACACTCTATATGCATTTATGAATTCGCCCATACGTGCTACATGCCCTGCCCATCTCAAACGTCTGGATTTAATGTTTCTAATTATGTCTGGTGAAGAATACAATGCGTGCAGTTCTGTGTTGTGTAACTTTCTCTATTCTCCTGTAACTTCATCCCTCTAATCCTCAAATATTTTCCTAAGCACCTTACTCTCAAACACCCTTAACCTATGTTCCTCTCTCAAAGTGAGAGTCAAAGTTTCACAATCATAAAGAACAACCGGTGATATAACTGTTTTATAAATTGTAACTTTCAGATTTTTTGACAGCAGACTGGATGATAAAAGCATCTCAACCGAATAATAACAGGCATTTCCCTTATTTATTCTGTGCTTAATTTTCTCCCGAGTATCATTTATATTTGTTACTGTTGCTCCCAGGTATTTGAATTTTTCCACCTTTTCAAAGGATAAATCTCCAATTTTTATGATTTCATTTCGTACAATATTCTGGCCACGAGACATAATCATATACTTAGTCTTTTCGGGATTTACTTCCAAACCTATTGCTTTACTTGCTTCAAGTAAAATTTCTGTGTTTTCCCTAATCGTTTGTGGATTTTCTCCTAACATATTCACGTCATCCACATAGACAAGGAGCTGATGTAATCCATTCAATTCCATACCCTCTCTGTTAACCTGGACTTTCCTAATGGCATACTCTAGAGCAAAGTTAAAAAGTAAAGGTGATAGTGCATCTCCTTGCTTTAGCCTACAGTGAATTGGAAACGCATCTGACAGAAAACACAGCATCTATCTAAATATATTTGTAAAATTTCCTAACTTTTTCTCGTTTTACAGACAGGAAACCATTTTCCTGTGATGGCGTTAAAATTTATAGAAGGAAGCTAAAAATAAAGTAGCTACCTATTAAATAATTTCTTGCTTATTTGAATGTAATATTTAAAAAAAATTACACAAATTGAATGATCATACACTATAAAAGTCTATAACGGCAATTCTCTAATCTAGCTTTATAACGCGCAAGTTTTCATTTTTGCCCAGCGACCAAGTATTGTATAATAATATATTTCACCATACCTTGTACTATACGATATATTTGGCCAAAACAGCATATAAAACAGTAAAATAGAGATTTAATATGAAATATCTGTATACGAGGCTGAGTCAAAAACTAACCTTAATATATAAATAAAATACCAGACTCACATAATAGATAGTATTACACATATACAAGGGTGTTAAAATAACGTTTACAACGTTTCAGGGATGATGGAGGAGGTAAAATCAAACAACTTTTGTAAGTGACAAAACTTTGACAGATGCGCCGTTTATTGTGTACGTAAGTGTTAGTGTAATCCATAAGGAACGAGACCAATTGTCGTTTTAGAGGTGGTGTTCAAACTGCCGTCCATTGAAGGCATTGCACGACTGGTACCTTCGTACTATGGAGTGCCTGCGACGCTCAAAAAGGCTAACATTGTCTAGAATAACATGTGCAGCTTCAACAACGCGAGCAACTAAGTCTTCTGCCGTATCGATCGGTGTCTCATACACAAGGCGTTTCATGTCTCCCCACAAAAAGAAACCCAGTGGGTTAGGTCCGATGATCGAGGTGGCCACGGTACCGGCAAACCCCTGCCAATCCAACGATCGGGGAATGTAGCATTTAGGTTGTTTCTGGCACGACGATGAATGTGTGGAGGTGCACCGTCATGCTGAGACCATCTTTGTTCTCTGATGTTCAATGAGATATTTTCTAAATGTTCTGGTAGGACGTCGCGTAGAAAAACAAAATAATTACAACCACGGAGATCCTTTTAACTTCTTGCAGGCACAGCAATACAAACAGAACTAACCAGTGTATGTTGTGACGGAAGTCAAGCCATCTACCCTTCAGGCCATCTTGCGGCAAAACGGCGCATCTGCTAAAGTTTTGTCTCTTAAAAAAGATGTTTGTTTTTACTTCCTCTATCATCCCTGAAGCGTTGTAAACGTTATTTTTAACACCCTGTATGTATATAACATCTGTATAACAGGAGTACTTGCATTGAACGTAGTGAGGACTATGTTGAAATGTGATGAAGTGTTTGTAGTATTATTGTACAGCAACGGCAAAAAAAAAACCGGACCGACCCTTGTAGCTGATAGAAAATAATCCTGTGCTGTGTATTGTCTCAAACTGTCGTAATTTCAATATGGATAGTGATGCTAGAGGCATGTACTGCTATTTAATGTAAAAATACGCAGTTATCTTTGCCGAATAGAGGTAGAAATACAATATTGATGCCAGATGAAAATAAAACTCTCAAAGCTTTTTCGTCTGTAAGTTTGAGGCACTGAAGGAAACAAAAGACGGTGAGAATTGAACAAATGCAATAAATTTCATTGTTACAATTAATGATACAAGATGGATGTGTTTTGTGTCTAGCAAAATTTGAATCTGTGACTCTGAAATCAGCTACAAGGGTCGGTCCGGTTTTTTTGGCACTGCTGTACATATTTAATTAGTGAAACAATTATTAAAGTTACTTTTTGACTCTCCCTCATACTTATTATTTCATCCATGTTTATGCAATCTTTGACAAATAAATATAAAGCTACAATAAACTGGGTGAACCATTAGTAATGTGATTAATTTGAGGGGGTTATTCTTTGAGATATTTGAAACAAGGATGCCTAATACAATTTTTTCGTTTAGGCTTCCTTTTCGCGATAAAAATTCTTTCATGCGAAATATTTTACAGCGTGTTATGAGAGAACCATTAATTGAATTACCCAAATACTCATTCAATTTAAGAGAGCAATGTATTATGATAATATATGATTGAAATAATTTTAGTTTTGTCCTTTAAATGTGCACAAATTTGATTCCAACAAATCTAATTTTTCCTTCTGCAAAGGAATTTTTCAATGTTATATTTCTTCGGATCAAATTTCTGCACATTTAAAGGATAAACTAAGATACTTTCAATCATTTATTATCATAATACACTGCTCTCTTAAATTGACTGAGCATTTTTGGGAATTCAATCAACGGCTTTCCAGTAACAAGCAACTTTTTCGTTTGAAATATCACAAAGAATAACCCTCTAAAATTAATGATATTACTTACGGTTCAACCTGTTTACATGAAGAAATAAATTGCAAATAAATCGCATTTCTAGCACCACTATTATTCCCTTATTATAAATATAACACTAAAAAACATGCACTTTTCCAGTTATCTCATTAATTTCCAAACTCCTGATAGGCCTTACATGCAAAAAAATAATTATAAAATTTATACCTCAGGAAAGGAAGTGAAAGCCAGCGGCGTAAGGTAACTCAGCTAAGGCGCTTGCCTGACGAACAGGATTTGCACTCGTGTGCGGGTTCGATTCCCGCTTGGGCTGATTACTTGGTTAGGTTTCTTCCGAGATTTTTTCCAACCGTAAGGTAATTATCGGCGAAACCTCGGCCTCATCTCGCCAAATATCATCTCGCTATCAACAATCCCATCGATGCTAAATAACCTCGTAGTTTAAAGACCGTCGTTAAATAACCAATTTAAAAAGCGAAGCTATGAAACAAGAATAATGGCAATAAGTTGGTTAAAACCGAAGATTACGAATCTGCGGCCCACCATATTTCCTAGTACCTACAAAATCAATGACTTTAATCGTCAAAGCCGTCTACTACCATGTAACAGTCCTTCCTCATAGGATGTTAGCGGGCTTAAACTTATCGTAGTTCTCGGTACGCCTATAGCAAAAATTACGCCGTTATAATATTAACGAATGTAGGATATGTATTGTTACCAACTAAATTAAATGGTTAGACTATCATTATTTGACGGATGGAGGAATAAAGTTAGGCCTACAAGAAGTTTTGCAGAATTTCCTCTCATTTCCCAGTTTTCCAGTGATTGACCAAATTCCCTGACATTTCCCTGCTTTCCAGACGTATGGGCACCCTATAAAATGGCCTTGAACTTCGAATATATCTATTTGCGAGTGAATAATTTTATTATATTTTTAATTACAGTCTTTGAATTTCTTTCATCTTCCTGCCAGTATTTTAATTTTAAGACGACAGCAGTATCTTTTTTAAGAGAAAAAGCTCTTGTAATTGGAAGGAATAACGACGAAACGGTGTGTATATATATATATATATATATATATATATATATATATATAAGCCATTATTCAGTAAATTATAGAAATGGAAATCTAATTTTAAGGTATTCTCTCCTTCTTCTTATAAACCCCAGAAGGTTTCACATTCATATCATAAATATAGAATTAATGTATATAGGTCTATTAATAACAAATACTAACTTATATATTATATATTATTTTATTTTTATGGTAATAATGTCATCAAACATTTTCAAATTTTATACTTTTTAATATCAAACACATAGTTTTATCTTATCATCAAATTAAACACCAGAGAATCAGACCTGTAAATTCTTTTTGTAAGGCATAAATTTTAATAGGCAATAAAGAAGCGTTCTAAAATTGTACATAAATGAAGATCAACATATGACATTATGATGTGAGAGAATGTGAGTTCTAAATATTTCAGCAATCCTGTAGGTTATGGCCTTCGCGTGATATTCTTTTGTAGTGTGTGTGTTTTGTTTTATTCTGAAAAGCCACTAGTTCACGAAAATGACGACAGATGGATTTTGGAAAATACAACATTATGTAGGAAAATTGACTTTTCACTGAAAACTACTATTTTTTCGCATAATCTTGGATGCCAAGCTTCAAAATGAGGAGTCACTCATTAAAATCTGTTAAGCCGTTTTCCCGTAATTTTCATTACCGGTTCAAATTATATATAAAGATTTATGAAACATCAAAGATTGTGTCAATGGAAATAAATATTTGACATCTAATATAAACTTATCAAAGTTTCTTAAGTTGGAAGGTTTATGTAGTGAATTTAGTGGAAACATGCTTGGCTTTAAGAGAGATGATTCGTAATGAGCAGTAAAATTTTGAAAAGGAAATGAAATAGCAAAGAATCCATGAAAATAATTAAATAAATATTTCAAACCTAAATTTAATACAAAACGTTTCTATATTTCGTACATTTATTAAAATTTTATAGTTCATTCAAAATAATGTCTTAAAACCAAACTTGTTTCAGATTAATTATCGAAATTAAGTATGACTATCATGTTGTAACAAGCATTAGAAATAACGAAAAGATTATAGACCCCAGATCCTAAATAATTTACAGCTACAATAATATTCTCACGTAGATGACAATTCTCTGTTTTATCTCTGATAAGACCGAATAACTAGTATTTATATCAAGTGAGACTGGTGCTTAGAATAATGGATTTTCCTAAAATTGCAATAACCCGCGCGAGAAATGATCGAATAATTGAAAGTACTGCAGTTTGAAATTGTAAATTTCCGAAATAGTACATACAGAGATTGGAAACATATCGTAACACATAAATAAAATATTATTTTATTAACTAAATATACATTGTTCCTAATTTTATGAAAACCTTACTTGTAACAACAATTGGGTGATTCCAATTGTCCTAAAGTTTTGTAGTCCTATGTCATAAAATCACTCTTTTTCCACAGGTATTCGCATTTATTTTTATTGTTGGCATATTCATTGGATACCAAGGCATGTATGCGACTTTGGTTTGTGTAGCTTGTAGTCAGTTGGAAAAGATTAAACAATCTCTTTTGAACATAACTCAAAGTGACCATAAACATGAACAAATGATGTGGGATGTACAACGGGAAAAAGATACTGAGGATAATACTGTCAGCTGCACTTCAACTTCTCCCGAGAAACAGCTTAATGAATGTATACGTCATCATCAATTAGTTAGACTGTAAGTAATCAGTTTATATTTGAATACAAATTTTGTTTGGCGAATTACTGACTGCTACATTAATCTTCATTACTTCACATTATTTGCAGGTACATGGACGAACTGGAAGATTTCCTTAATGTCTCCCTGGGTGGCCTCTTCTTCCTGCTCTTGGTTACTTTATGTTTGATTGCATTTTCCGCTGTTACGGTAATGTAGTTAAATTCATAATCTGAAGCAGCTTATTTAAAATACAGGGTCAGACAGAGGAACGGGCGGCCATAAATGGTTGGTTAATGACTCAAGAATATATATATTTTTTTCTAAAATGCCGTACGTGAGATCATAATGTGCATAGTCGCCCATTTAATTCTTGAAAACGACCTGACTACCGCTGAGATGAAAATATGCCATGTCAGACCTCCGCCAAGTGTCAATAAAGTCTTTATCTTAATCAATGTGATTTAAAATCTCTTTACAAAACGTCCTTCGTTTGAGAATATCGCGACATTTCAATTGATGTACCATCTGAATTCTATATGGATGAAAGTGTAAGTTGTGGCGGGATCATGGCGCCAAAAATTAAAATGAAAGTGGTCCCTGGTTCGACCCCCCGGCGCCGGAGTGAACTTTTCTCCATTAATAAACGAAGGTAACCGTAAAAAATAATTCTGTAGGTCGAAAAATTAATATTTACGTAAAAATGTACGCCTGGTAACTAACAACTGTTGTTCTTGTAAAAGCTTTCAATGCAAAAGCACGTTGTGCACTGCTCCACCTTTCCATGAAGACTAAGGCTAGGGCTCCACTAGCTGTATTTGACAGCTGCTGTGAGCTGCAGTCTACTGCCTGAAAATGGAATACACGCAAAACAAGTGTAGGTGGCTATATGGGCAATATTTCACTGCGCCTAACAGAATTTCGGCGGCAGTACCAAGGTCTACTGCCTGGGGAACATGTTCCATTTTCGTGCCGTTATCTGTCGCCGAAGCCTGGCTCCACTGGCCTCCTGTTTCCAATTATCCATGAGGCGAAGCATCCCTTATGTATGAGCATTATTACTTGGTATGCTCACTTACTTACTTACAAATGCCTTTTAAGGAACCCGCAGGTTCATTGCCGCCCTGACATAAGTCCACCATCGGTCCCTATCCTGTGCAAGATTAATCCAGTCTCTATCATCATATCCCACCTCCCTCAAATACATTTTAATATTATCCTCCCATCTACGTCTCGGCCTCCACAAAGGTATTTTTCCTTCCGGTCTCCCAACTAACACTCTATAAGCATTTCTGGATTCTCCCATACGTGCTACGTGCCCTGCCCATCTCAAACGTCTGGATTTAATGTTCCTAATTATGTCAGGTGAAGAATACAATGCGTGCAGTTCTGCGTTGTGTAACTTTCTCCGTTCTCCTGTAATTTCATCCCTCTCAGCCCCAAATATTTTCCTAAGAACCTTATTCTCAAACACCCTTAATCTCCGTTCTTCTCTCAAAGTGAGAGTCGAAGATTCACAACCATACAGAACAATTACTTTGTATGCCTAGAACAAAATTCCGACATCCGGTAGAACTAAACAAATTTAGCCGGATATTCCCTAAGTTTGTAATGCATTGCAGCAAACATGCCTTCGTGTTTTTCTGTTGCTTAATATTGGCTGTATCCACCATTTTCTTTGAAGCAATCTTCGACGACAGCGAACCAATAGCAAACATATAATCACCTTGATAAATATTTGTAATGTGCTCATTTTCAGTGCAATTTTTCTTGATCTTGTAGTACACAAAGAACATCACAACGCTGTTTTCAGCTGAACAACAGGAGTGGAGCCGGGCCAGATCACAGCGGAGCAGTGAACTACAGCTTTCACATGTAGAAAATTTGCAGCAAGTGGAGCCACCTTCTCCTTCTTGCAGTAAAAATCTAGGCAGTAGAATGCAGCTCACAGCAGCCGTCAAATACAGCTAGTGGAGCCCTAGCCTAAATGATATTGCATTTGCTACTGTTTATCCCCGTTCAACTATGTTGTCAGAGAGATAGGCCTACAATCCCCCGTTCCTCTGTCGGAACCTATACTTATATAATATTGCATTTCAACGGGTCTTCCGTGAACAATTTGGACTCACAAGCACACATTCTGATGGAGACAGCTAAAGGGTTATTTTTTTTCTTCCGCCATGTTAATAATGTCAAAACAAGTGCTTATACAAATTTTGAATACTCGACCGCAATTAGCCTATGAGGCAGTCCAGAAAGTGACTTTCCCTGGGGCTGTTTGAAGAAAAAGAGCACAATTGGATGGAAAGATTTATTGAAACAGACACAGCAATCGTTGCGCTATTTGTCAACATATCCCCCACTGGAATTGAGACATTTGTCATACCATGGCATCAATTCTTGTATCCTTGTGTCGTAGAAGTCACCTGCCTGGGAACGGAACCAGCGTTCGACAACCGTCTACACCTCTCTGTCGAAATGTTAAATGTTTTGTTTTATTTAACGACGCTCGCAACTGCATAGGTTATATCAGCGTCGCCGGATGTGCCGGAATTTTGTCTCGCAGGAGTTCTTTTACATGCCAGTAAATCTACTGACATGAGCCTGTCGTATTTAAGCACACTTAAATGCCATCGACCTGGCCCGGGATCGAACCCGCAACCTTGGGCATAGAAGGCCAGCGCTATACCAACTCGCCAACCAGGTCGACCTCTCTGTCGATCCCATAATATGACAAATGTCTCAGTTCAATTGGGGAATATGTTGAAAAGTATCTAAAGAAAAGTCTGTGTCTGTTCCAATAAATTTTCTTTCTGTTAACGGTACCTGCCGAACTTTTTTTACGGCCCTCGTAATTGCGATTGAGTGACCAAAATTTATATAAGCACTTATTTTGATATTATTAACATGGTGAAAGAAAAACAATTAACTTCTTTATCTGCCCTCATCAGAATGTTTGCCTGTCAGCCTTCTAATTCTATCGGTATTATCAGAGTTCTCATTAGGAGAACGTAATTTCTCTCTAGCATGAAGAATGTTTCCCTGATATCAAATGCTAACTTTATAGAGATATTCTACCTGTGCGTTTAATATACTATTTTAACATGATTGTTTAATATCTCAGAACTGATATTTACATTAGCGTGCCAATTACTATAAGTGCCGCAAATGGGATCTTTGTTATTCCTCTTAAGTTAGTTTGGTATCTTTTATAATAGGCCTATTAAATTTCATTTTCTGAGTATTATCTTTCTAGGACATGTATCGCATGTATATATATATATATATATATATATATATATATATATATATATATATATATATATATATATGTGTGTGTGTATATATATATATATATATATATATATATATATATATAAATCCCACAAGGGTAGCTGCCCTTCATTAAGGGTTGCCAAAAGACACAGCATATTAAACAAATAAAATAAAAATAAACATTTGCGTTTAGATATATATTTTGATAGAGAAAGTAATAGTCAATAATTGTATATTTTGTGATTATTGTTATCGTTTTAGAAAGTAATATGAGCTTAAATTATTTCATTAGAATACTTACTGATGTAACACCTAACAGAGATTTTTCACGTATATTTTATTTCACTTTAATTCATGCAGAGCTGGGAAGTTCCCGCCGACCTTACACAAGCGTTCGTGATGTATGTATTTATGATGGCCAATGTGTTTGTATTTTCCTGGCTTGGAAACGAACTCTCCGTTGAGGTGAGTAGTTTCTGTGTAGTATTCGAAACAAACTGACTTAAGAAGTTCCTAGTTATCACACAGCTTTTTATGTTAGAACATTTGTGGAATATTATAATAGTATACTGTATTTCCAGAAACAATAATTGTAACGTATGTGCAAATAAATCTTCCATAATGTGGTGAGAATTTTCACAAAATAATACTAATTAGTAACATCTGCGATGTGTAAGAATTAATTAAGGTTCTATCATGAGAACAATTATGGTACATACGCCTAAAAGTAAAATAAATCGAATCAAGTAAATTTATTTTAATAAACATTTGTAGTGAATCTGCACCCATGATTTGAATCCAGGATTAATATTTTATATATTTTTAGTAGGTTCTTTTACGAAGCTTTATCAACATCTTAGGTTATTTAGCGTCTGAATTAGATGAAGGTGATAATGCCGGTGAAATGAATCCGGAGTCCAGTATCGAAAGTTACCCAGCATTTGCTCATTTTGGGTTGAGGGAAAACCCCGGAAAATCTCAACCAGGTAACTTGCCCCGACCGGAAATCGAACCCGGGCCACCTGGTTTCGTGCCCAGACGCGGTAACCGTTACTCCACAAGTGTGGACGAGTATTATTTTAACGTTACATGTAATCTCCCAGAATTTGTTCGCTTCGTCAATTCAATTATTGACCTAGAGATAAGGATCATTTCCCAAGATACAAACAATAACCTCTGACCCCTTAAAGGATTTAATCATACTTGGATCCTTCCAAAGTGTGTAGTCACTGGTCGTCTGTTGACCCCGACATTATCGCTCACGAGGTGAACCTTTGTCCAGAATAATTGTTATACAGGGTGGAAGTGAAATAGCCTTGCAGATTTTCAGAGCGAATAGTTCATATTGTAACAAACCTATAAAATCATATTGTTGGAAAGTTCACAGTTTTTTCCAAAATGTTTAACAACCTCTTATTCGGTAACTATTTCGAGTAGGATCGTAATTTTGTCCATATCGGTAGGAAAACTAAGAAAGAATAATTTATCCCTCTGGCGTATTTCAATAGCGTACACGGTTTTCGTGTAAATTTAATTTAGAAACCTCTAAATTCAAGCCACTGCACGACTCGAACTGGTATAGCTCGCGCAAGGAAAGATTACCGAAAAGCAATGGTGGCGTTACTGCCTGTTTTGAGGTGTGTATGTTGGCACGCCTAGGGGCCGAGAGGTACGGGCCGATGGAAGTACTCACTCTTCCAAAAAGATGAACAGATGAGGATATCGCTGTGGAAATAAAGAACGTAGCAAGAGAAAAATTCGAAGCTAATTAAACGCGCAACATATGTTCACGAATGAAATAATAATACCGTGCGATACAACACACGATATTCACACGTAATGGAACAAACTAAAGTCGTAATGTAACTATCACAACACAAGACTGATTCTATCGATGTCATTTCTCTTGCGACTGTACTCTTGAATATCATTCAAGCTATCTCGTGACCTTTCCTGTCGCCCGCTCTTCCTTATCGCATTGTTTGATTCGCATTCCTTCCGTCGGTATTCCCTGTTTGCGAAACCTATAGCCTAGATCATAATATATTATATACCCAGATTGCTCGGCGTTATAGATTTTGAGGGTAACAACTTTTGTCAGGTTTACTGTGCTGCCACCTAGTTGTTACATAAGGAGTCACGTCATAACTCCAATTTGAATTGCATTAGCGACTGTACTGCCATATTGTGTTCGTTTACGGCGCACGAGTGGCGATCCTGGTGGTTGTTCTCTTCAAAGTGCAACCGATTTTAACATAGGAATGAGCAACCTATATGTGATCTGGGCCTATAGCAACGTATAGGCAGAGAACAGTTCACCTACCGAGACACACAGAGTTCGTTGACCTCTTATAGGCCTATCTGTATCACGAGTATATTGTGTTAGCGGCGATGTTGCCATACTGCAGAAACTTCAAGCTTAATTTTATAATTAGCCGTGCATTTAATCTTAAAACGTAATGTACGTTTTCTTATCATTTATGCGTGTCCTATCGTCCCTTTCAATCTGCAAGGTTATTTCACTTCCAGCCTTTATATGTGTATGAGTGTAAGATTTTTAGATCAGAATTCTGTTCTCCGACGACGTTGAACTTCTATTGTGTGTGTCTTCTGTATTCTTCGTTCTTCAATACATTTCATCTTTAATTCTAAATTATTTGTGGACTTAGAACATGAACATCGACCTGCTTACAGCATACACCCTAGTGAAGAATTAGCTCTTTCGCCTTACCTACTCAGAAATCACATTATCCAACGAGTCCAGAACATCGGAAAACGTTACACATTACATATCATGAGATTAAACATTAAGAAATAGATTGAAAAGCAAAATAAATTAATGAAGAATGGAAGTTTTCAGCAAGAAATAATCTATTTTAAGCAGAATAAAAAAATGTTATCTTAAAAAACATATAAATTGTATAAATAATTATTAGAACGTGTCATAATCCTTAATTCTTTGTGTGTCAGGACTGTAACTCAAACGTTCTTGTTATTCTTAAATGGAGCTTAAGCGAAGAAAAATTGTACATTAGCATATCACTCTCCAAATTATTTTTCCATCAATGTTAAATTAGGAAGTCCTCTTCCTTGCACAAGTCTGTATAGGAGATCCGTGGAGGTTGTATCACTTCATTTCTTCATAGTTACAGGGAAACTGTCCATGATGTGCTAATCTCTCTTAACTTTCATATTATCTTTAATAGAGAGTATTTAATGTTTCAAAATGATTATTTCTATTCTTGATGGCCACAGTGATTGAAACTTGAATTTTGTGTAAATGAGGCATCATTAAGAAATATATATTAAAATATTCCAGGCAGAAAGCATTGCTGACGCAGCGTGGGCATGTGAGTGGATAGGCTGTTCTACTTCCTTCCAACGATGCCTCGTAATGGTCATTGCTTCAGCCAACAGGGGATTCTATCTAACAGCTGGGAAATTCGTCCCAGTATCCAACAAGACCATGATGAATGTGAGCAGATTTTATCATTTCATTACAAATAATAATAATAATAATAATAATAATAATAATAATAATAATAATAATAATAATAATAATAATCATCATCATATGTCAGAGGAAGTACAAATTGTTTGCATATATCTGAAATCTGATCAGTGTAATATATAACTACTCAGCGAAGTGTGCAATGGAGAGGGAAAGGAACTGGCCACCCTACTCCATGATCTCCTGGCCTAGTTGCCTCATGACTGATGCCTTGTTGGTGTGTGTCACTTGTGAGGTCCAGAGTTGTCTTCGGACAGTTGACAGAACATAATAATAGTAATAATAATAATGATAATAATATTTGCTTACAAATGCTGTTAGATACTCCACAGGTTCATTGCCGCCCTCACATAAGCCCGCCATCGGTCCCTATCCTGAGCAAGATTAATCGAGTCCCGAGCATCATATTCCAACTCCCTCAAATCCATTTTATATTATACTTCCATCTACGTCTCGGCCTCCCCAAAGGTCTTTTTTTCTCCGGCCTCCCAACTAACACTCTATATGCATTTCTGGATTCACCCATGCGTGCTACATGTCCTGCCCATCTCAAACGTCTTTATTTAATGTTTCTAATTATGTGGGGTGACGAATACAATGCATGCAGTTCTGCGTTGTGTAAATTTCTCTTCAGTCCTCTTAGCACCAATTATTTTTCTAAGTACCTTATTCTCGAACACCTTGCTTCATTATCCGGCGTTCGGGAATGTTATGAAATGATGACGAAATGCAGAAATGGCGACGGAATGATATAGATGCTTAATTTGGAGAAATGGGAGAACCCCGAGAAAAACCCCAACTGCGATCCTATCTGCCTTAAGTGTCAACTATGGATTTTAGAATGAAAAATCCCAGGCAATGGATCTACTTACGATTGCCTTACAAGATTAACTTGCTTGTTTGCCAAGTGTTCCAATAATGATGGAATTGTTTCTTCAACTGACATTACAAAATCGGAAGGATTTTGTGTTATTTCAAGACCAATTTGTTGCAAAAGGATGAAAGTTCCAAAAACAAAGTGATTGAATACGGGTGAATTAAAATTTCCCTTGCTATTTGACACTTCATCCGTCTATATCATGTCGGACTTGCTGCAAAACTAAATTAAATTTCTCTGCTACTTCCAACTTTTATCATCGTATGCAACTTGGCTTATATACCCTTTCTACCAAAACATTCATTTTTTACATTTGAAACTTTTAACTTTTTCCATCCTTGGTCCAGAATTGTCAAAATCTGCAGCAATATTGTTCAAATCTTTAATTCTATGCACATTTCTTTATTTTAAGAACCCGATAAATAAAATTATCACATAATATAATTATAAATTATCACTATTTGAAAACTTTCCGTTTGCTTACGTAGATGAAAAGTTTGTTTTTTTTTTCCTTTTATACCAATATGCATTTGTTTTCACATCTATAGTGACTAATGTGTTGTTATATTTTCAACAGATGTTGAATCAATCAGCGTCATTCTTTATGTGTCTTCTCACCATGAAAGGCAAGAATGAAGAGAAGAATATGTGAATCAACGCCTAAATATTAGATGCAGAAAATATAAACCGTATTTATCATGACTGTATAGTTTATAGAAATTGAATATAACTATTTCAATATGGAAATTTAACATGCTAATGATATAATGTGTAGTCTATTTGTAGATATCGCTAGTGAAAACAATGTACGTAAATTTTATTGTTATTTCAAATAATGAATGTCAATAAAACAGATTCGTGATATTTATTTTTTCTTAGAGCTGATAAACATAAATATTGTGTAATATTTGCTGTACAAGGTTAATATGTGTTAAATCATGTAATTATGACGCATTTCAAATAATGATATTTTAAAATAAAACAAACCTTTTCTTGGTATTGGAACTATCGTGGAAGTGCACATCATAATAAGAAATATTCGGCTGCATACGCAAGAAGGAACAGAAAATCAACATAGTACGGTATTTTACAATACGATATCGTTTCTGAGGCAGATGAAGATATATTATGAATATAAAAATGTTTGGATTTTCTAATTCAGCTCAGGTTTAAGGTTATGATGCAATAGTAAAAACAAATTTGAGTATTTTGGAGATACTGAGTTCTGAAAATAAGCACCTCAATTTTTTTTACAGAAGAAATAGTAGCTTCCCATGTCTTTCATAAGAACATTTTAAAATATGATTGAAATATGGTAGTTCTTGTAAGGACCCATTCCTAAAGCATTGCTTGGCGAAGCTGTATTGTGATAGAAGTAGATATATTGCATATTTACAAAGGAAAGTATACCAAACAAGGTAATACCACAGTCTAGATATACAGTCACGAAGCTTGAGTTTATGAGGATACTAGGACCAATAGACTGTGCAGGTACTATTTCTCATTGTCTGGAATGAGGCGACAGTAGTGATCCTAGAAACTATCTATGGACGCATATTTACTACGTATTGAACTTCGTGACTGTATACAGTATACTAGACTGTGGTAATACAGAGTTGTAGACAAAATTAATACGATATAATACCATTAAAACATAAAATGTACATTTTGTCAGCATGAATGAAATAATTTAGCAGGTGCAGTAATATTACACTACTTGAGCAAATAACATGAGATGCAAATTCTGTCAATAGAAATAATAGTAACAGACGATATTCTTCCTGTTAGTCATGAGACCATTATGTCTCTCGACATTAGCAGTGATATAATATTCATGATGTTTCACATTCCGTGCAACACACTCAGGAGCAGTGGCGGCTCGTCCATAAGAGCTGCGGAGCAGCAGCACTCCCTACATTGACAGGAAAATATAAAATAATATTTATTTTAATTTGTAGAAGAATTGTTACAGCTTTTATTCGTAAATGGCTTTATATTTCATCTGGGCGGGAATATGTACTATTATCTTATGCATAAACTTTTTGGCGCGTCGACTGTACTGGAATTGACACTGCATTCAAAGTCGTCCTGGTATCTGCAGGATGGGACACATCATAGAGAGTGTCTCTTGCTTGCTCAGGGGGTAGAGAAGTGAAGGGAAGCAGAGGGAAACTGCCGTTGTTTAAAACCCATATTTCGCTGCTGTGGCTTGCAGAGCCAGGCGACAAGGGAAGACCTTTCCTCCCCTCCCACACCGCTATTGTAATGCTATGTCAAATGGATTCTCTATTCCCTTGAAACCAAATAGCAAAATTTTTATTTTCTCTTCACATACTTATTGTTGTAGAACCTTATCGAGTTAATATAACGAAATTAATATTCTCTTTTGCCTTATTATTACGTATATATCCAGTCTCGAGCAGAATCTAATATTTGCCTTAACTCAAAATGATTGTACGAGTATAATCCTTTTGATATAGCACGTAAAATACGAACGAGACTTCTTTTCCAGGTTTAGAAAATTGTTGATCATCAGTATATCTGAGTGTTGCTTTGGTGTGACGTTTTAGTATCGTAATTTAACCAGTGCAAATGTGCAAGCATGAGTGTGTGTGAATTACAGAATATTAATTTTATTTTTCTCAAGTTTCCCTTGCGGAGAAAATTGATGTAATGAAGTGAAATTAAAGGGTCTTTCGTTACCTGACTTAAATCTTACTTAAGCTTCACCCAGCCGAAATAGTGCATATATGCAAGGAAGTATAAAAATGAAATTTACGCTGAGCATTTGTGGTTGCCTCCTCTTCGGTGTTGATACTGCATAGACTAGGAGTGTTGTGACAGATTTAGGACATTTGCCCCTAAAAGTTAAAAAGCACGAATCTTCGCAATCTCACTTGAAAAATGTTGTTTCATTGGCTATGTTAGGCAAAACTACGAGTAATATTGCTGCGCAATTAAGTGAAACGAGCAGAACAAACATTCTCTACATAATCAAGAAGTGAGAAAAAATCGTGAAATTATTTAAAAAATATTGGTTGTATCAAATTTTGTGGCCAATATGAACTTCACCTTAGGGGACATGATGAAAAAACGATTCGAAGAACTCTGGTGTATTTCGTGGGTTGCTACAGTCCGTGATTAATCTAAACGAGCCTCTCAAAAATCATTTGGAACATGCCACTTTGTTTAAAGGTAATTATAAGACAATTCAGATTGCAAGTTGAGTGTCTGCCGATCAGAAATTCAGACTGAAATCGATGGTATTAGTTTTTTTTTTTTGCGATTAGCAAATGATGTCACAGATATCTCCCAACTAAGTCAGGAAGTTTTGGTTTTTTCGATATTTAGTGAATTTATTTTTGTCCTATATTTATTAGTAATGGTATCAAGAAGTGAAATTAGTATGTAGCAAAATCTACTGCAGCTCTTCCAAACCACAAGTTCACGAGCCGCCAATGCTCAGGAGATTCTTCAATAGATAGAGAATAAATCTATTTTACTGAACTTATACTTCGTTTAGTGAAAGCCATAAGGTCTGAATGGGAGAAAAGTGAAGATAACAAAAAATAAATAAATAAATAAATAAATAAATAAATAAATAAATAAATAAATAAATAAATAAATAAATAAATAAATAAATAAATAAATAAATAAATAAATAAATAAATAAATTCTCCTGTAACTTCATCCCTCATAGCCCCAAATATTTTCCTAACCACCTCATTCTCAAATACCCTTAACCTATGTTCCTCTCTCAAAGTGAGAGTCCAAATTTCACAACCATAAAGAACAACCGGTAATATAACTGTTTTATAAATTCTAACTTTCACATTTTTTGACAGCAGACTGGATGATAAAAGCTTCTCAACCGAATAATAACAGGCATTTCCCATATTTATTCCCATATTTATCTGACATAATTAGAAACATTAAATCCAGACGTTTGAGATGGGCAGGGCATGTAGCAAGTATGGGCGAATCCAGAAATGCATATAGAGTGTTATTTGGGAGGCCGGAGGGAAAAAGACCTTTAGGGAGGCCGAAACGTAGATGGGAAGAAAATATTGAAATGGATTTGAGGGAGGTGGGATATAGTATGATGATAGAGAATGGATTAATCTTGCTCATCATAGGGACCAATGGCGGGCTTATGTGAGGCCGGCAATGAACCTCCGGGTTCCTTAAAAGCCAGTAATAAATAAATAAATAAATAAATAAATAAATAAATACATAAATAAATAAATAAATAGGCCTATATTTCAATTGCGCAGAACCACCTGCAATGCATACGTTAATTTAAGAACTTCATTTGATCATTTTGGGCTCATATTCATTATGGTCCGGGTTCGATTCCCGGTAGTGACAAGTTACCTGGTTGAGGTTTTTTTCCGGGGTTTCCCCTCAACTCAATATGAGCAAATGCTGGGTAACTTTCGGTGCTGGACCCCGGACTGATTTCATCGGCATTATCATCTTCATCTCATTCAGATGCTAAATAAACAAGATGTTGATTAAGCGTCGTAAAATAACCTACCAAAGAAAATATTCATTATGCTTCGAAATAAAATGCGCAATCTATAATTATTAAGTTCTTATATTAGCAGATCCATCAATCAAATTCCAGCAGAATTAATACAAGAGGGTGGGAGTGCATTATGTAGCGAAATTTATAAACTTGTACTTGCTATTTGGGAAAAGGAAATTGTACCAGAACAATGGAAGGAGTCCATAATTGTACCTATTTTTAAAAAGGGGGACAAAACCAACTGTGGTAACTTTCGAGGAATATCACTTTTGTTGACGTCGTACAAAATTTTGTCCAATATTCTTTTGAGAAGATTAACTCCGTACGTAGATGAAATTATTGGGGATCATCAGTGCGGTTTTCGGCGTAATAGATCGACTATTGATCAGATTTTTTGTATTCGACAGATAATGGAGAAAAAATGGGAGTATAAGTGTACAGTACATCAGTTATCCATAGATTTCAAAAAGGCATATGACTCGGTTAAGAGGGAAGTATTATATGATATTCTTATTGAATTTGGTATTCCAAAGAAACTAGTTCGATTAATTAAAATGTGTCTCAGTGAAACATACAGCAGAGTCCGTACAGGTCAGTTTCTATCTGATGCTTTTCCAATTCACTGCGGGCTAAAGCAGGGAGATGCACTATCACCTTTACTTCTTTTACTTCGCTCTAGAATATGCCATTAGGAAAGTTCAGGATAACAGGCAGGGTTTGGAATTGAACGGGTTACATCAGCTTCTTGTCTATGCGGATGACGTGAATATGTTAGGAGAAAATCCACAAACGATTAGGGAAAACACGGAAATTTTACTGGAAGCAAGTAAAGCGATCGGTTTGGAAGTAAATCCCGAAAAGACAAAGTATATGATTATGTCTCGTGACCAGAATATTGTACGAAATGGAAATATAAAAATTGGAGATTTATCCTTCGAAGAGGTGGAAAAATTCAAATATCTTGGAGCAACAGTAACAAATATAAATGACACTCGGGAGGAAATTAAACGCAGAATAAATATGGGAAATGCGTGTTATTATTCGGTTGAGAAGCTCTTATTATCCAGTCTGCTGTCCAAAAATCTGAAAGTTAGAATTTATAAAACAGTTATATTACCGGTTCTTCTGTATGGTTGTGAAACTTGGACTCTCACTCTGAGAGAGGAACATAGGTTCAGGGTGTTTGAGAATAAGGTGCTAAGGAAAATATTTGGGGCTAAGCGGGATGAAGTTACAGGAGAATGGAGAAAGTTACACAACACAGAACTGCACGCATTGTATTCTTCACCTGACATAATTAGGAACATTAAATCCAGACGTTTGAGATGGGCAGGGCATGTAGCACGTATGGGCGAATCCAGAAATGCATATAGAGTGTTAGTTGGGAGACCGGAGGGAAAAAGACCTTTAGGGAGGCCGAGACGTAGATGGGAGGATAATATTAAAATGGATTTGAGGGAGGTGGGGTATGATGATAGAGACTGGATTAATCTTGCACAGGATAGGGACCGCTGGCGGGCTTATATGAGGGCGTCAATGAACCTTCGGGTTCCTTAAAAGCCATTTGTAAGTAAGTAAGTATATTAGCAGATCCATTGTCATTCGTTTTTATATTTTAAGAGATTATGTTTACAGCAGCATTTTCTGAAAGTAGGCCTACAACTTTGGTCAAATGGAACGCGAAAATTATATCGGTACTTATTATTTTAGCGAATCCATCCTCATTTGTTTTTATATTTTAAGAGACTATACATCCTCATTTGCTTTTATATTTTAAGAGAACATGTTCATCTCAACATTTTCTGAGAGTACAACATTGCTCAAATGGAATGCGAAACATATTTCAGTTATTTTAGCGAATCCATCCTCTTTTTTATATATTTTAAGAGATTATTTGCATCGAATCATTTTCTGATAGACACCACCGAACCATCAGGGATATCGTCTCTATAGAGAATAGAAGTGATATAACCCTGCAGATTATCAGAGCGAATAGCTCATGTAGTATGTAACAAGAAAAGTGTAATACCCAATGATGAATAAATAATTCATAGTTTTCTCAGAAGAATATTTGTTTTTTTTTTTTTTCAAACGTTTAACACTCTCTTATTCGATAACTATTCAGAGATGGATCCTGATTTTTCTATATATAGATAGAAAATGTAACAAAGAATAATTTATCCCTCTGGCGTATTTCAGTAGCGTGGATGGTTCTTGTGTAAATTTAATTAAAAAACTGCTAATTTCAAAAGACTAAACGATGGGAGCAGATTGCAATGTCTTTATCAGAGAGAAAGATGGAAGGTACTTCACCTAGGAAGACAGACCTGAATTCGTTGAGCTCTTACATCTGTATTACGAGAAATAAGAGCAGTGTGTTACCCAAGATGTTGCCACAGTGCTGAAACTTCCAACTTTATATTCTAATTAACCGTGTATTTAATCACAAAACGTAATATAGGTTTTCTATTAACTTAAGTATACTCTAACGCCCCTTTCAATCTACAGGATTATTTCACTTCCACTCTGTATATAGGAAATTCTAACAATAACGATAACATATTAATTAATAAATTAAAATATTTTTTATTATAATTTATTTCAATAATTTTTATTTTTACACAACGGGGACCGTATTAAAAACGTTGCTGGAGAATTTTATGTAATTTCGGTATGAGTTGGACTTAAAATTTCACATAGAACGTTCTTTAAAATGTAAAAACATAATCAAGTGTGCAAATTAATTTAAATATAATAAGAAATTAATATTCGTACACAAAATGGCTGGTTAATTAATGCGAGAAGTATTAAGATATAAATAGTTGGGTCTAGGGCATTTCGTAACCGGAAATTTCTTCACCGTTATAGTATGTCACCTATTTTCCGTCATTAGATTTTGTCATCAAATACATTTTGTCACCATGTTTTTTTGTTACTGAGGAGAGTTTATTGCCGAAGATATATCGTCATCATATACATTTTGTCATCATTTTTTATACTGAGAGGATTTTTCCACCAAAATAATAATTGTATGTCGTTGTAAAATAGTAGCTCCCGCTGAAGTTACAGCTTCAACTTTCATTGCTTCTACATACACCGCGGCTCAAATTCTACCCCAATTTCCTGAGTGGTTCGAATGCTGTGTTTTTTATAATGGTTTTCTTATCTGCGGAAATAGTCATCATTGAATTACAAATGTCGCGCTGATCACATCTCCATACAATCCTGGTCTTCGTAACTTTTTGCTTTGTATACATACTGCTCTATTACTTTTTACGAATGGAATTAATTCCGCCATATCTCAACTTGAAGATTTTTAAAACAATGAATCCTCTAACTTGAAGATTTCGAAACAAAAAATGAATGTATCCTTCGAAACGAAATGAACACTAAGAACACAATGAAGTAGGAGGTTTTATATTACGTATCATTTTATATAGGTATCATCAAGGGAAGCAACGCGAAGGGGGGGAAAATTGTGGTGGACAATAGTGATGAGAAAATTAAATTGATGACAAAATATGATTGTGATAAAAGTGATTTGGTGACAAACTATGGTGGTGACAAAAGTGAATCGTGGCAAAATGTAGTATGTGACGAAATCACCGGGTGATAAAATATCGGTGACGAAAATTCCGGATCTCAAATATTTAACTTAACATAGACAATTCCAAAGTGCGGTAATTAAACATGGTGTTAATTTTCAAATGTATCGAATATCCTGCAATGTCATATCATTCACTACAATTTCAAAGAACTTATTTCCGTCATAATAATTTGTGAAATATTTCGATTATCAATTGAATTTTTGTTTCGAAACTAGACCTAATGAATGAGAAAGCGATTATGAAGTATCTAGCGAGAAGGCTAAGCCTTGTTAAATTAAAATGAGGAGAATATGACGACAGGAATGAAAAGAAATATAAAATTGTTATTTCAAATTCAAACATCTTTACAATCCTAACCATGCTCACAATGACAATTACAGCATTAACCTATAGGGGTTCGATAAGTTCCTTGTTGCTTTTTAATATTTCTTCTAAACTTTAGGGATTCGCAAGAGACTCTGTAACAAAGGTATGATTTAAAAAAACATATAAAAATTGAAGAAGAAGTCTAAATATTCTGAAATAAATTGTCCACTATAGATATGATAGATGCTGCCCGGAGTCGAACTAGAACTCAAGTGATGAGGTTTCGTTAGCTGGGTGAAATTCTGCAGAATTTAAGGAAGAATTGAGAGCTTTTTTTCGTAACTCAGTACCTTAAAAAAAATCGGAATTAAGGTTTTCATTGTTTCTGTGTCACTTGGGCTCTATCGAAAGGTTTAAGAGTTTTCTACGTAAACTTACTATATCACATTGAAAATAAATAGCGAAAGTACATTTGTTTATAAAAAATTAACATGTCCTTTCTATATTACCATTTTATCAAATCTTAATATTTCCTGTTTATGGAAAGCACACTCGTGTCTTTTTTTTTTTCAGAACTTCATATTTGTATTAATTCTTAAATTTGAATTTGGCGGCATTCGTTGGTTGTATTGTTATTTTTATTTGATTGAAGGCAGAATAAAACCTTCCTGAACGCTACTACTAATAACTGAGTCCATTGTTGGATGCTAATGCTAGTTTCATTTGTTTTATAACATACTCCTTCTGAGTAGCTTCTTACTCTACTGTCGTGTGAAATGGAGGACTTCGTAGGAAATATGGGGAGAGGATCTCGGAAGCGTGAATGTATTCGAAGTCAACAATCAAGAAGTAAGAAAATTATGAAGTACATTGATCCAGATCCAACACTTTCTAATCTAAAACAGAGGCATGGAACCATAATTCGAAAAGTTTTAAATGCAGTGTTGTAACAAATACCGATTTAATGAAAAATCGTTCTACCTTTTATCAGATAGGACACTAGTCCTCTTTCTTGGTGTGTGCAAACCGCAGCGTCGACGTGTTAGTCTACATGCCGCAAGGAAAAACACACCGAAAAAGGTTAGAAGTATTTTTTAAGAACTATTGCGCATGGCAATGTGCCTGTTTGTCAAAATTTCTTTTCTTATGGCATGAATTTACTGAACTCAAGAATCTTGAGAGTAGCGAAAGTTCTTATTGAAGAAGACAGTCCTATTGAAAAACGTAAGGAGACAGAAAATCAGGAAGAATAATTTTGTGTTTCAAATCTGTTGAAATGTTCCATTTTGTTATTTGATAATTATTTAAATTTCAAATTTTTCATTAAAGTATTTAACTTTTCAACTTTTATAATACTAAACAGCTATTTTCATGCTTTTATAATTTTTATTTTTTTTTACTTAATATTTCCATCCATTTTTCCGATTTTGTTTTTCAGAAGCTAGTAACTCCACTCTTATTTTTCAAAACTTAGTATCTCCAATCTTTTTTTTTTTCAAAATTAATGACCAATGAAAAGAGTTGCCTAATCAAAAGTTTGGAAACAAAATCTAGGCACAAAATTCTATAGTCCTGTACTTTTTTCGATGAAAAAGGGTGAAATTTAACAACGAATATAGTTTTTTGTTCCTCCTGTGAAATTTAAAAAACTGGACATATTAATTTTTTAAAAAAGCTCCCCAGTTGTAAACATGTATTTGGAAGATTCTAACATATTTCACTTGGTAAAAAATAAAATTTGTCTTGCAAAAATTTTATTAACAACGAATTAATTAAATTGACAACTAAGTCCAAGTCGGTAAAAAGCAAAAATTTTATTAACAACGAATTCGTTAAATTGACAACTAAGTTCAAGTCGGTAAAAAATTCATCATCATCCAGTAGGAGAGAAAATTATCTCCACTTAGTTTCTTCAGAAGTGACAAGTTACACATACAGACGGAATATCAGCCCGATTTTAACACGCAACTTTCTTAACAAGTTTCCTTCTCCATAAATATTGAAACGTCGAAATTAAACGACGATCATAATATAGACATATAAATAACCAGGTGTTCAAGACTTACACTACATTTTGTATTCATTTCTCAGAGTGAAAATCACATCGTTCTAATATCAGTGGTTAATATCACGTGCACTGGATTGTTAGTGGAAAGCTTTCTGTTGCAGAGTTTGCGTAAATCGTTCGAACAATGATGAATAGTAGATTTAGAGTTGCTTTCAATATAGTAAGCGCAGGGGCTGCACCGTTAAGACCTGCAAAGCAATCGTTTCTTAAGTCTGTGTACGACATATCGCTTATGATATGTTACCACTGGTTATTTGTTGCAATTTCTTTAGATATGTTTTTCAAAAATCATATTCTTGAAGCCACGAAGAATTTGAGATACATATTTGGAATGGCGATGTTAACGTGGATGCATTTCATTCTGAGGTACA
The DNA here is from genome assembly GCF_040183065.1 of Periplaneta americana. Classification (NCBI taxonomy): domain Eukaryota; kingdom Metazoa; phylum Arthropoda; class Insecta; order Blattodea; family Blattidae; genus Periplaneta; species Periplaneta americana. Next base: position 79,997,053 of record NC_091124.1, on the reverse strand, counting down.
AGATGATTTTCTCTGATATTTGATGAATGCTGACAACATTGAATATTTTTGAAACATACAAAATGATTCCCATACATTTTTCCTGAAGGCTGTGATCCTAATTTCAAATTTCCGAAAACCAAATTCTCAGTCATTCTTCCGAAACTCATTAATTCACAACAGCAGAACTGTTAGTAATAATTAAAAAGCATATATTCAAAGTATTGTTAGTGCAGCTCTTGCCTACTTTTTGTCTTTTGTACCCCTTAAGTAAGCTTTTACTGAAACTGTACTCTTACTCCACTCCAAACCATTTTTTACCACACCACTTAATAAGATGTAATAAGAGGATTTTGTATATCAGGTTGGTATGTTTTACTTTAAAATAATGGAAACAAACTTGGAAAAAAGCAATGTTTATTTTAGAATTTTCTGAAAGTAATAATATAATGAAAACTAATAACTGTGAAAGTTATTTTATTGGCATGTATTTTATAATGTTAGACGTGTAGACCACAGGGTATTGCATGGCGCGAGACGATAAAATGCAATGACTGCCATTACATTTATCTTTGGATTACAACTGACAAGCAAACATTCTCATGGGGGCAGATAAAAAAAGTTAAAATTTTTTCTTCATTCACGTTAATAATGTCATAACAAGTGCTTATACAAATTTTAGCCACTCGACTGCAATTACGAGGCCGTCCAGAAAGTGATTTTCTATGGGGCAGTTTGTAGAAAGAAAACACAATTTCAATGGAAAGATTTATTGGAACAGACACAGCAATTGTTGCGTTATTTTTCAACATATTTCCTACCAGTAATGAGACATTTGTGATACCTGTTCGGATCCCAGCGTCAGACTTGTACGACACAAGGATACAAAAATTGACCCCATGGTATGACAAATGTCTCAGATCCAGTGGGGAACATGCTGAAAAGTAGCGCAACAATTGATGTATCTGTTTCAATAAATATTTCCCTGAAATTGTGATTTTTTTTCTGTAAACGACTCCAGGGAAAATTACTTTCTGGACGGCCTCGTAATTGCGGTCGAATGGCCAAAATTTGTATAAGCACTTGTTTCGACATTATTAACATGGTGGAAGAAAAAAATTTAACTTTTTTTACCTGCCTCCATGAGAATGTTTGCTTGTGAGTGGCTCGATGCGTACACCTAAGGGGAACTCGTGTCGTAAGATGGGAGCCACTGGCTTAGTGAATTAAAACGCCAATTGGAAATAATTAAGCTAGCTTTGTAACAGGAGTTATAGGAGGCTCTTGCCCTTATGGGATTTCATGAGCTGTTATTATAATTCTTAAAATAAGGGGTGACTAACCTTCAATGTGCCACCTATATACCACTCACGACATTTTGTTAAAATTGTAAGTTTTCTTTCGTATGAAACAAAATTACTCCAACTTCATTATTGTCTTCCACTAGATATGAGTTAAATAATAGAAATGTCTCACCCTAAAGAGTCGACCTTCATTAGCATCTTCTTCTAGATATGAGTTAAATAATAGAAATGTTTTACCCTGAGGAGATACCTTCATTACTGCCGTCCATCTGTTCCCTGCTGCTTTCACAAATTCCTTAGACCACATCTGGTATGAGGGATTCTTTCCTTGTTCCATAATCGATTTCCCTATAAAAATAAATAATAAATAAATGAAGCATGACAGTAGGCTTACATGAGGCATAGAGTTGCAAAATCAGACACTCGTACATCTCTAAGACATAATTTTTCAGTATGAAGGAAAAACGTTTGCAAGGAACCAAGATTTGCAACCAATACTATTCTTTCATCATACAGATCCATGTGATATATCTGGCTTTGAAGCATAACAGTGCTATAGCAGTTGTAGAATCATGCGAAGATATGAAATATAACATTAACTCATTTTCGAAAAAAAAAAAAAGCGATTTATCTAATTTTGCAACTACACGCCTCACATTTTAAATTTAAATGTACCGCTCAAACCTCAAAGTGATCATCCTCAGCGTCCGACATTACTCACATCTTCGTAAGAAAAAATACACTCAAATGTCATTAACCCTTTCGATCGTAAGTTTCTTGTTTACAACAGTTCTTTTTTATTATATACTGATTCTTTAGATCTCCACTTCGGAAGAAGATCGTAAGCCTAAGATTCTGAAGGATCTCGTCGAGGTATAATATTCATTAGCACTAAGATTTTATTATTAAGAATACTTAAATATATATTTTCAGATTTATAAAATGTATTACAGAATTAATAGGAATTTTGTGCCATCATGGTCCAGAGGTAGCGATAGGTATTCTTTTATGCAATTTGAAAGCGTAATTTGTAGGCTTAGAATATATTTCACGCCATTTCTTACATTTTTTTTAAGAAAATGTTGGGTCAAAGAATGCCTTCAATTCTTAACGATACTGTTAAAAATTAAAAATTATAAGTATCATGTTAATACTAGTATATTGCGATACAAAAGCGTTAAGTGCATTGTAATAGAATCAAAGGAAAATTTAGAAGAGACTAAACAAGACGAATTCGAGTCTTTCTTATTTGCAAAATTCTGTTAAGTATTTAACAGATGTGTTGCATACTACTTTTTTAACCATAATATTTTTAGAATTGTAAGTACTGTATAATTTTTACTATAATTTTTCATTGAAAATATAGAGTAAGTTTATTATTAAAGGTTTGCGTATTCTTTCACTGTAGGCGAACAAGTATATTTCTACTACAAAAAAGAGTAATTAGAATACTAGTAGGTGCCAAATCTAGGGAATCGTGTAGGACTATTTTCAAAAAACTACAAATAATGCCCATGGCTTGTCAGTATATCTTTTCATTAATAGTTTTCCTCGTATGTAATCGTGAAAACTTTGTAACTAATTCAACAGTTCATAGCATAAATACACGTCAAAAAATGACTTTCATACTCCATCGGCAAGTCTATCGTGCTATCAAAAAGGAGTGCGTTATATGGCAGTAAAAATTTTTAATAGCCTCCCTATCGATATAAAAAATGAAACTCAAAACATAAAATCATTTAGGGCCAAATTAAAGAATTACCTAATTTCTCACGCCTTCTATTCTGTAGGTGAATTCATGACATTCAATAACACTTCATGAAACTGATACTAAAACTATGTGTTGTATTAGTAGACTATATTGTAAATCTCAACTGTATATATTTCATCTAGACTGTGACTATAAATTAAGATTTTATAATAGTATTAAGTTTTTTGACTTGTTCCATATTCTAGCTGTAAGCATGTATGAATACCATGGAATGTTAATAAATACAATACAATACAATACAATACAATACAATAGTAAGTAATAGCAAAAATAAGAGATTTTTACGTTCCGCAATTTTAGTCAATATGACTATTATATATTTAAGGGAGTTTTATTTTTCTAAAAGGATTAGTAAAAGGTTATGTTACAATATATTCGACACACTATGCAGGAAACATGATTGAAAGAGATGATTCTAACATGTAATTGGGCATCTTTATCTCTGCTAATACCATTGTCTCATTACGCCATTAGTGTTGTTATAAGTTGTAACAATAATCTGTTTCTCTAGCAACCAGTACGCGTGTTGTAAATTCAACTTACAAGGCCTGTCAACAGTAAGAATAAGTGCAACGAAAAACACGATCCTGGAACATGTAATTAGTTTTAACATCTTGCTAAAAGTAAATAACTTTAAAATTTTTGTCATCTGACAAAAGATGCATGGACTCCTTTTTAAAATGGATCATTTTGTTAAGAAACGGAACATTAAATAACTTGAATAATCATTTTGTTGGTAAAAACATAGGCCTAACAGTTAAGAACTATTTCCATGAATGTTACAATTTCTGAAGTTACATACAACTCATATAGGCCTATTAATGCCTTGATTATTCGTCCACATTTTAAACAAAATTTAATTATGGTATAACTTTACTATAACGTTCAAATTCCTGACTTTTCTTTGAAGTCTGCTAGTATTACATTATAACTGCACTTATTTCCTACACCTTCTACTTTGCAACATTGAACAAACCTGTTATAAGCTATATCGTACCGTTGCCGTTGCTATGATTTTGATGGTAGCCACTCCAAACTTACTCTCTCAAGATCTTTTCTGATTTCTCGAAGATCATCACTATATTCAGCGAAATCCAATTTGCAAGACTTTGGAAAAAAATTATATTACGAATAAACAATAAACGGTTTAAAGTCATTAAAACATCTGACAACCTATTCATCGCCTACTAATTAATAACATATTGAGTGAAGAAGAAGCGCAGGTTATAATTAATGGATTAATTAATTCTTAGTGTTTTGCCCAAGGGCAGTCTTTCACTAGTGTCACCAAATAATATTATAATGCCTGTGAATAAGTAACATGAAATTAATCCAAATCATATCAAAAAATTGAACGGCTGTCCAAGTAAATAAAATACGACAGGCATGTTAAAAATGAGTATTCTGCCCGCAAGGTGGATACACTGGGCCTTCGACCTCTTTTCACAACCATTCCTACTCGCGAAATAAAATACATTTTTAACACTTATATACCGTCTATCAAGAAGAAGGATCCAATTTAAAAGCCCTACATCTCTGCAAGCACGAAATGCCTGTGAATGACATACATATCAGTTAGAGTTTATAATGACCAATAATATATCTCACCAAACGCAACGACGTTGGGTGGGTCACACGTGGCCTGAAGATTTAACAGTTGGCCGCCAAGGTCCCCAGACCTTACACCGTGCTACTTCTTCTTGTGAGGTCATGTTAAAGACTTTATTGTGAACCAGCCTTAATAGTAAAGTGATGATTGTGGAAGTAAATGATTAAATAACATAAGAGTCAGATGTAACAACATTTATATAAGAAACAACATTGGACATTTACACGTAAAGTGAAGTGGGTAGGGATTGGATACATACATACATACATACATACATACATACATACATACATACATACATACATACATACATACATACATACATACATACATACATACATACAATCATTCTGAAATACAAGTGACGCTTTCTGAAATTTAATTATCATTTTAAATATAAATGATGTGTTCCAAATTTCCATTAATTATTTTTAAATATAAATTACGCTCTCTGAAATTTTATTAAATTATTTGATATATAAATGACGCTTTTATAAATAAAACTGATAATTCTGAACTACATTCGGAAAGTTGCAGTACATTATGAGGTTAATTGTTCGACTTTGATTGAAAGTTGTCCTACAGCCAATGGTCTAATTTATTTCATATAATTCACTCGGTGATAAACTCATTATCTCTCCTGAGGACATATCATTTAACTCAGCGTCTCAAATAACAAAAATAATAATAATAATAATAATAATAATAATAATAATAATAATAATAATAATAATAGATAACATTACACGCAAAGATATTTATGTAAATCTCTTTAAAAAGAATACATGACACCGTATAAAGTAGATATTAAAGTAAATTGTTGCCCTTCTGCAGGGATGATAAAGGACTTTGATGTATTTCAGAAAAACTTGTGTTCATATACTTCAGTTCTGTACATTAAAATATTTCATTTATATTTCTCTTACGATTAAAATTTCGAGACAAGTAAAATATAACATCATAATAAAAAAATTGACTTGTTACGCTGAAAGGAAAACGTTATGTGAGAATATTTTTGTTTTAAAGTTGGATATTTCTGAGAATACTTATGACCTGTATATAAAGAACATTAAATAACCATAACATTCATTGAATATATATTAAAATGATAATGTTACTGAATTGAAATATAAGTGCTTAGAATGATACTAGTGTAGATAACATTAACCTTAATATTCAATAATTATTATTATTTTGTTAAATTAGATGTATGCACCACAGTATGTTTTCAGTAATAACACAATTCATGTCAGTAATATTTAAAAATTACTGCCACGTTAACGTAATTAAATAAAAGCAATGTCGATAAAATTAAAATTCACGTTCAGTTGTCAAAAAAAGTGGCCCCATTCGTGAACAGCGAAAATTTTCTAAGTTCACTTTGGGTCACGGCGATGTTACACGATGCATGTCCTTCTAGAAGCAGTTCCGGAACAATGGAATTATCCTCTATCTGCGTCTCATAGACCAGCGGTAGAGTGCTTGCTTAATGATTCGAAGAGTGTGAGTTCGGGCCTTGTTCACGTTTTCATTTCATATTTTTAATCGTTCCTTAGTGATATAAATAATATTCAAATTATATTTTGTATTCTGTTATCGTTCTTTAGCGTTACAAATAATATTCAAGTTAACATTTATATTCTGTTATCGTTCTTTATCGATATAAATAATATTCAAGTTATTTATATTTTGTTGTCGTTCTTTTAGCGATATAAATAATATTCAAGTTATATTTTTTTATTCTGCTATCGTTCTTTAGTGATATAAAAAATATTCAAGTCATCATTTGTAATCTGTTATCGTTGTTTAGCGATATAAATAATATTCAAGTTATCATTTATCTGCTGTTATCGTTCTTTATTTTTGTTTATTTTATTTATTTATTTAACCTGGTAGAGATAAGGCCATCAGACCTTCTCTTCCCCTCTATCAGGGGATTACAACTACAATATTAAGAATACAACTACAATTATAATTACAATTAATATTAAATTTACAAATACAATAAATTCAAAGTTCTAAAAGAATAACCGATTAATAAAAGCTACATAGTTTATTGCAAATGTTAAGAAGAGAGAAGTATTTCTTTTATTAAGTAAAAATTAAACCTACTCTACGCAGTAAGAAAATGCTTAATAAGTTTGCTTTTGAACGCTACTAAATTCCGACAGTCTCTGATGTCACTGGGTAGGGTATTCCACAAGCGCGAGAGCGAGATTGTGTATGATGATGAATACGATGATGTCTTATGTGTTGGTATGGCTAGTATGCGGCTATTTTACGTGCGTGTGAAGAGACAGGTATCTGAAACGGGGGGCAAGGTAGGTAGGTGTAGAAGTGTGAAGGACTTGGAAAAGGAGAACAAGAGAATGAAAATTTCTACGTACTTTAAGCCGTAGCCAGTTTAGAGTTTGGAAGGATGGGGTAATGTGGTCAGCGCGACGGACATCGCAGACGAAGCGAACACAAGAATTATGAACACGTTGTAATGTTTGCGACTGGTTGACATTGAGGTCAGTCAGTAGAAAATCACAATAATCGAAATGGGGCATTACTAGTGTTTCCACTAGTATTTTCTTGAGTGATAGCGGAAGGAATTTTCGAATGCTGTTTAAGGACTGTAGTATGGAAAGCACTCTTTTGGTAATATGGGTTACTTGGTTATTCCAGTTTAAATGCGTATCAAAGTAAACTCTAAGGTTTTGAACACAGGAAGCAAAAGGGATTATTGTGTCGTTTAACTTGACTGGAAGAGCAGGAGTAACATTGCATAATAGACGTTGATGTCCCACTAGGATTGCTTGTGATTTTCTTGCAGTGAGAGTCAAACCAAACTTTCTGGCCCATGCAGATATAGATTCAAGGTCCTCGTTCTTTAGCGATATAAATAATATTCAAGTTATTTATATTCTGTTATTGTTCTTTCGCGATATAAGTACTCTGATTTTATATAAGTAATTATTGTAATATAAATAACCACTTTTCTTAGTAAAATAAGTTGTTTTATTTAAATAATTAATTATATATTATATAATATTTTATTTTAATTACACAAACCGATATATTTTATTATTTATATTATTATCGTTCTTTAGTGATCCTGTATAAATAATATTAAAGTTATCGTTGTTAGATATATAAATAATATTCAAGTTATCATTTATATTGTTATCTTTCTTTAGCGACATAAATTTAATATTAGGTTTGGAACAAAACAGTTGCTCAATACTGGTGTTAGTTTTTTCTTTTTATATTATTCATTATACTATCTTCAAACACTATAACATGAAAAAGAGTGACGAATTGAAACTGAGACGTTTACATCTAAATTCCGACGTTCTTCCGACTGAACTACGAGGGCACAAGTAAAGAAACTTTTGCGGAAAAATTGGCCCAATCCCCCTTCAAGATTTTCTGATGATTTGTAGAAGTTCGTCCAGGATGCGGAGGGCAAAGGCTAATTGGGATTTTCCGGTATCTGATCAGGTCAAAAATCATAATAGAAGTAATATTATACTTGTAGTGAATTTCGGTGAAGTCCGGAGGGACCAATTAGTCAAATCCACTCTCTCACCTCCACGCTTGTGACCCTGGGATCTATTAAGATTCGAAAGAGACAGTGGTGTTCGGAAAGTAATGGGAAGTTAACGCATTTATCCTTCCCAAGAAAAACTGCAAAAAATGAGCAAAGGAAGCTTTTAACAGAAAAGGGAGTAACTTCTGGGGACTTCTGGAAAAAGAACTAAGGAAGAGACTAGTGAAGTGTTTTGTGTGGAGTGTGGCACTGTAAGAGGAAAAACGTGGACATTACGATGAAATGAAGAGGAACGAATAGAAGCATTTGAAATGTGGATGTGGAGAAAAATGGAACGTGTGAACTGGACAGACAATAAGAAATGAAGTTGTGTTGGAAAAAGTGGATGAAGAAAGAATGATGGTGAAACTGATTAGAAAGAGAAAAGGAATTGGTTGGGTCACTGGTTGAGAAGAAACTGCCTTCTGAGGGAGGCACTGGAAGAAATGGTGAACGGGAAAAGAGTTCGGGGCAGAAGAAGATATGAAATAATAGACGACATTAAGATATGAGGCTTATGTGCGGAGACTAAGAGGAAGGCAGAAAATAGGAACGATTGGAGAATGTTGGGTTTTCATTGAAAGACCTGCCCATGGGCAGAACACTTATGTCCAGGATGCTTGGAATTTTGTGGCTGAGAACAGTCGCTATTTGAAAAGATTCTAGTCGATTCCATGCCCACTCGACTACAAGATGTGATCGAGATGTGGGGAAGATAGACTAAATATAGGGAATCGTGGTTTTTTGTTTTGTTTTTTGAACGTTTAATTGTTTAATGTTTTAAGGCAGACGCCAGTAAGTTTGTTTTGTATATGTCACGAAACAGATTTTTGTTGAGAATAAAATATTTTTTTTCTTTTCATTTGCAGCCATAATGTCATAATAAATAATCATAAAGTATGGCATAATACATTCATGAACCTGATGTTAATTAATAAAATAATCATAGGAGATAAATGAGCAATTATGTATATTTTGTACCTCTGGCTTAAAACCAAAACAAAAAAGAACATAAAAAACACTAGGTTGTATTCGAATGCAGGATCTCACGCATAACAGGCCGGAACGCTACCATTACGCTATTTAGTAACACAAAGAATACTTCAATTATAACTATAGATATCAGGCAACGTGGTACAACAACATGTAACATTGTCTGTCTCCGAATTGTAGCGAAGATACCCGAAGGGAACTTCGCTTCTGGAAAGCGGCCACTTTTTCTTTTGACAACTGTACTTAATGAATATGATCACAGTAATTCTCAAGCGGCCATTTAATGTGGAAATATCAACAGCGTATTGGGAAACTACTGTCAAGTAAAACAGATGTTAAGTACTGCAGAAATTGTAATTTGGTGATGTGAAAGAACATTAAAGGATCATGCAATAAATGAAACAATAACAAGAGAATGGTTATAAGCAATTTCATTATTGATACCGTAAGGGAATTCGGGGGAATATGGGCACGTGGGGAATATGGGCAATATGAAGTTTTCATGTCAAAACTCTTGCAAAGAATTATGTTTCTTCGCTAATAACGGTTAGTATAAAGTGAGAGTATCGTAATGGTTGCTGCGGGATGCGCGCTGTGCAGGATTGTCTCGTATTGTTGTTAAAACAGCCATCTAAATCGTGAGCTTTGACTTCAAAGTATACTAAAATTTCACAATACTTATTTTAGATATTTTATATACAGTAGATTACACATGAACTTTAGAAAATAGTTTAAATCTAATAGTACACATAAAAAATACACATCTTGAACTGCCGTTCTATTGCGTCAGAAGTTGTTTTTGTGAATTGTTTACGGTAGTGCCAACGGTTGAAAGTAAACCCTACATGTCGGGGTAATATGGGCGCTAATGTTCGGAGGAATATGGGCAAGCATTATACTTCATAAAAATGACTCTTCAATCTTGATGAAAATGGTCTACAAATGATTACAAGAGCGAAAGATGTCATTGCACTCAAAGAACACAAAGTGGTGCATTGCATTTACCCTAAAGAAAAGACGAAAACCATTACCCTTGTGGCATACTTCAATGCAGCAGGGAACTACTTTTCTCCAAGTATCATTATAAAAGGAGTGAGGACAATAATGACTGAAAGAACAGCTGCCTGCTGTCAGTAAGTTGTACTCCAACAAGCAATCTGCCTACATTAACGGAGATACGAGGTGTAATCATTAAATTCCGAGACCTGTCCCATAAGTGGAAATAAATTTACCTCATTTAAATGTGGCTGCCATCCCCTTCAAGGTAGTCCACTTGGGCAGCTATATACTGATCCCGTCGTGTCCTGGAAGTCGCGTTCTTGAAGCCTGTCAAGCACCTTCTGCGATTCGCGTTGGATCTCCTCCACAGTGCTAAAACGGTGACCCTTTAGTTTGAATTTCATCTTCGGAAACAAAAAAAGAAAGGTCGCGGGTGGCCAAATCTGGTAAATGCGGGGATGAGGAACGACGACCATCTTATTAAGAGTGCAAAACTGGAGTGTTGCGAGAGCTCTGTGAGCTGGCGCAGTATCGTCATGGAGCTTCCATTTGTTCTTTGTCCAGAGCTGTGGTCGTTCATATTCGAAATGGACGTGAGGATCGTTATGCAAAATTGATCGAATTTTTTCCACATTTTCACCAGTGTGGTCGACCTGGCATCTCGTCGTCCTTCAGCAATGTTTTGCCATTTCTGAAGCACGAGTGCCACTCGAAACATCTCGCCTGAATAACTGCTTCATTCCCGTAGGCTTGCTTCAACATTCCATGGATTACGGTTTCCGATTTCCAAAAGAATTTGACTTTGGCTCTCTGCTTCAGTTCCGAGTCCATCGAATTTCGCAAGTGTGCGGATGCACGTGCTAACAAAACCTTGTGTAACACAGGTCTCAATGAAGAGAGCGCTTCGAAACGTCGTGTCGTGTCTTTTCAAGGTCGTCTAGTGTCATTGCTCCGCACGCGTGGCAATCACGTGATCCCTTCGCCCACAGCAGACACAATCTCAGAATTTAATGATCACACCTCGTATATTTTTCTCAATAATGAAGAACTTCGTTGCTTATTTCAACATCAGTAAGCATGCACCTGCAATTTTGATAGTAGATGCACGTGATTCACATAGTTGTAATCCTGACACTCTTAACTTTCCAGCAGAAAATGGATTATGCACACACCACAGCCTGGCTTCAATCAGCAGATAGTGGTCTGTTTGGTCCTCTGAAGAAAGCTTACAGCAGTGGTGCTACAGCTTTCTTCAGGCAACATAGAATACATTTTACGAAAGTCGAGTTTGCTTCCATTGTCAAAGAAGCATGGAGCAGATGTGTCGATGTATGTCGGGCTGTAAATGGCTTCCGAGCTTCAGGCCCTTTTCCACTGCACATGAGTGTCATTCCTGATTATGCTTACATTGGCACTGCAGCATCAGGTGACAAATCTACAATTCATACAATTCCTTCCACTGATTCAAATGTATTAGAATCTCCAAACGTCATTCATTGCCAAAGAGTCACATCATCTGCCAAGGGCGTTACGCAATAACCATCACAAATTGCATATACAATTTATATAATATAGTTAATACAGTTATATTTTCAAGTATTTTAAGTGCTTTTTCACTTATTTCAGTTGAATATGATTCACATCATTAATGCCCATTTTACCGCCACACTCGGGGGAATATGGGCAAAACACATTAACTTGCATTTTCCAGTTTTACTTGCATACATTTAGGAGTAAGCTGTCAGGATTCTTATATAATATAGCTAAATAGTTAACAAACATATCCCTGCTGTAAAATTATTTATTAGGAAAACCGAGAGATATTGTACCCGAAATAGTACTAAGGTGCCCATATTCCCCCGACTTCCCTTATGCACCACACAACAAAAAACCTAAGATAGTATGGACAAAGAATATAATAATATCGATGACCAAAGAAAATGCCAGAATGGACTTGTACGCAACGAAAATGTAGGTGAACAGCAAGACGAATTCGGAAGGCTGGTATATCCGCGATGACTGAGAAACCTTCATGAGGGAGATAGGAAGTTCCGCTAATGTTCGAATTTGGATGCAAAAAAATAATCTCAGTGTTGTATAAATTCACAGTATACCTATATATAATATGTAAATTATTATATCGCTAGCAAATTCGTTATGTTTCCAAAGTGGATAAAATATTTTATGGGCATATACGTTTAAGCATTCTGGATGTCAGAAAGATAGTTTTGGGCAAACTATCTGTCCGTTGAGTTATCTTAAATTATTCTTCAGATTTGGTTCCTATTCAGTATCTACGAGTGAATTTATTCAGAAATAAATAACATGGAACTTAATAATAATAAAAAAAATAATGGAACTTAATTGAAAATTAAAAATAAACTTTGACGTTGACTTTCACGTATAGCCACACGGATATTTTTTTCTTTATTCTTGTATTAGCATACGAAGGGTAAGGTTTATTAGTGTAAACGAAGAAGAGTTTGGCATAGAGAAACTGAATTATTATTTTCAATTTTCTTTATTAAGTCCTTAAAGTCTAAATATATTAAATATGCGTAGAGATGGAACATATCGAAATACTATTTTATTCTTAAGAATAAAGTTCGCTTGTTTGTTAAAACATTTGAAAGACGTCGGAAGTGTTTACAATAATAGGAGAGGATTTTCCGGAGATGTGTAAGAATAATTAAAAGTTTTTACAACAGACACATGCTATACTGAGTTACGTAAATACAGGACCTGCAGTGGGTTCACTAGAAATGTGTAATTAAAAATACGTGAACAAATTGAATTTTTTAAGCCATATTTTATTCTATATTTCTAATCTTTAGGTTACTTTAGAACAACACGTTGAAATCCGTCAGAACCAACTACTGGACATTGTATGATTTCTTCTTGATGTTCACTCTAACACTTGTTAAAATCTAAAAAAATTAAAATTCCTAATTTTGAAGGTATTAAAATTGTATTAAAAAGGAAACCAATATTGAGTGACAATGATTAGATCAATAGTCGCTGACGAAGGCAACACCACGCTGAAACAGTACGGAATGTTCGCCAAATATACGAGTTTTAACACTTCTCAAATTTTAAGATTTAAAGCTCTATATTTTTTAATTACCCTGTTGAATAGAAATTTGTGGACTCCAGAAAAGGAGAGGTCATTTTCTTTTGAATGCATTTTAAATTCTTTCGTTTACATATTACTTCTTTTGAAAAGAAATTCAAGAAGATTAAAATGAAAACTATAAATGCTTTCAAAATATAATACCCTTCAGCCTTAATGCTTGCGAAGCTCGTAAAATGTTCAAAGATAACGCATGTATTATCCTCGTCACATTCATTCATTTGATAATATTTTTATGCAAAGAATAAAATTAATGTCTCTTTTATTTAGATTTCGGAGACGAAAAATTCAGCACCTGATATCTCTCACAGACAATTTTACATGGGAAGAACTGCCTACCAGAGATGCTACGGGAAGACTAACCATGGCAGGTTTCATTCCTGTTCTCGACATCTTCATGAAATCCGTGTGCATCGGACTGTCAGTGTATCATATCCTCCAATCGGGAGTGCGTATATTAGCAACGCATGAATTTGTGTTTGATACTTGGTATCCTTTCGATGTGACAAAGAGTCCAGCATATGAAATCATAATCTTCACACAGGTAAGTATAACAAACATCGGTGCTTCTTAATATTCAGTCACTAAAAATAATCATTAATTATGTTCATAATCACGAATCATGATCATCATGAGACTTCCATGCTCATTATCAATACTAAATAACCGAAATGTGTATTCAAAGTATCATGTCTGTCTTTCATATGGAAAAATAGAAAATAAGTTACCGAAAATGATCATTTTTAATCAAAATAAATATTATTAATTTTCTCAGCTTCTTTACAGAAATTTTGCAATTTTTACTTATGTCATAACATTTATTGCGAGTAGGGATGCTAGCGACGCAGACAGAGTGTAGCAACAGTAAGGACGAAATAAATCCATTTAATAATAATAATAATAATAATAATAATAATAATAATAATAATAATAATAATGGTTTATTTAACCTGGCATACGGCCTTCTCTAACACTCAACCAGGAGTAAAACTACGATAAAAACACTACAAATTTACAAAATACAGCACACACACAAAACTCAAGTAGGTAATCATAATATAATATAAACAAGTCAGTAGAAATCAGATATAATATATAGCATACAGAAAGGAAGGAAGCAAAAAGGAACAAAACTGTATAAAACATTTTTGTTTGAAATAGTTATATTTAAAAAAAACCCTAAAATTAATAACAATACTTACGGTTATTTCCGTATATTATATCTTTTTGAAAATTTTAATGTTAGCTTTTGTCATCTAGCCTGCTGTCAAAAAATCTTAAAGTTAGAATTTTTAAAGCAGTTATATTACCGGTTGTTCTGTATGGTTGTGAAATTTGGACTTTCACTTTGAGAGAGGAACAAAGATTAAGGATGTTTGAGAATAGGGGTCTTAGGGAAATATTTGGGGCTAAGAAGGATGAAGTTACAGCAGAATGGAGAAAATTACACAACGGAGAGCTGTACGCATTGTATTCTTCACCTGACCTACTTAGGAACATTAATCCAAACGTTTGAGATGGGCAGAGCAAGTAGCACGTATGGTCGAAACCAGTTAATGCATATAGAGTTTTAGTTAGTGGGCCGGAGAGAAAAAAAGACCTTTAGGCAGGCCGAGACGTAGATGAGAGGATAATATTAAAATAGATTTCAGGGAGATGTGATATGATGATAGAGATTAGATTAATCTTGTACAGGGATCGATGGCTGGCTTATGTGAGGGTGGCAATGAACCTCCAGGTTCCTTAAAAGCCATAAATAAATAATTAAGCAAGTAAGAAAATAAGTATGTCAGTATCGATACAAATTGTTTATAGCTATAAGTTAATAATAAATAAATATATAAATAAGTATTTAAAAATAAATAAATATACAAATAAGTATTTAAAAATAAATGAATATACAAATAAATTAAATAGGTAAATAAATAAACAAAATAAATAAATAACATAAATAAGTAATAAATATAAAAATAAAGAAATAAAATAAATGAACAGATTGGAAGATACTTTTGTTAAATTAATTCACTTATTCATTAATACATATTTAGATAAACAAAATATGAATGGACAGTCGCCTTGGGTGGCACAGGAGGTATAGTGCAGGTCTTCTGTGCCCGAGGTTGCGGGTTCGATCCCGGCCCACGTCGATGGCATTTGAGTGTGCTTAAATGCGACATGCCAATGCAACTAGATTTTTAATAGGCTATTTTTACGACGCTTTATCAACATCTTAGGTTATTTAGCGTCTGAATGAGATGAAGGTAATAATGCCGGTCAAAAGAGTCCGGGGTCCAGTACCGATAGTTACCCAGCATTTGCTCATATTGGGTTGAGGGAAAACCCCAGTATAAACCTCAACCAGGTAACTTGCCCCGACCGGAAATCGAATCCGGCTCACCTGGTTTCGAGGCCAGATTGGCTAGCCGTTAGTCCACAGATGAGGACTGTTATATTTAGTGGCATGTAAAGGAACTCCTGTCGGACCAAATTCCGTCACACCGGCGACGCTGATATAACTTCTGCAGTTGTGAGGGTCGTTAAATAAAACATATTTTTTTTTAATTTCAAATGGACAGGATGTAGTCTTAGGGTAAACTAGGGTCTGTTGGACAGTCGGGCATGTTGGACACTCCGTACTTTAACGTGTTACCACGCCACTTGTGGGCACCACATTCAGCTAGAAGTCAATGACGGAAGTAGCCCCACTCGTGGTTACTTCCGTCATTGACTTCTAGCTGAATGTGGTGCCCACAAGTGGCGTGGTAACACGTTAAAGTACGGAGTGTCCAACATGCCCGACTGTCCAACAGACCCTAGTTTACCCTATGCCTTATGGATGCAAATTAGAACTGATATGAATTAAGAGATTTTGTTACTTTGAATAATTCTTTTTTATTAAAATTCATTTTACAAATTATGATATAGGCTAGTTATTAATTGAGGAGTTTGGGGGAAAATTCAGGCAGTTCCAATTCAGTACTTTTCGAGATAATGAAGAAAAACCTACCACCAAACAATAAGCATGTACAGAAGAGGCAGGTCCAAAATGCATTATAACGGTGAATGTAATTCTTGGAACTACCTGGTTCTTCGACCAAACGGTAGAGCGTATTTTTTTGTCCTCTGTGCATAAATAACTCAAAAATAAAAAAAAAATGGAGTTGCCTGGTTTTTTCCCCAAACCCCTCAATTTGTGAACAGAAAGAAATCTGCATAACATTTTTTCCCATAATCCAGTCGACTGTATTTACTACCAATGTCTCATTTAATGGTCAATGTAGAGAACGTAGAATCGTAAATTGTAACCCACTTACGTGAATATGTTTTTATTACTTCTTAACCTTTACTAGAGAAATTATAAGTAAGCGAAAATAACTTATTTAACTATTCCACTATTAGTAAGTTGCGGAAGTTTTGTTTCTGTTTCAGTTCTTTGGGTCAGTGTTAATTGTAACCATCTCGTCCGGGTTTCAAGGCATTTATGCCAAATTAGTGTGTATTGCGTGCAGCCAGCTGGACAAGCTCAAAGCTAATTTACTAGACATCAATCGGCAGCACGCGACATCACGGCGAGCAGTAGGAAATGGCAGTGCTGAGGAACGGCCAAGCAAGGAGACTGGAGAAGAAGACTACGATGCCATGCAGAAACAGCTCAACGATTGCATTCGCCACCACCAAATGATCAAACAGTATGTATTTAAAATTATTTTAGACGTAATTTTAGTAGTACATTAATTTAGTTGATGTAACGGGGAATTATAAATTCGACAAACACGTTTTACAGTAAATTGACTGCTCATTCTAAACAACGTCTCTAATAAATATTTATACAATAAGATAAAGGTCCTAGGTGGTCAACTGCACGGTTTTCCATCACGATTTAATGGAGTTTCCCCAAGAAAATTTAGTGTTTGACATTTGAAGCCTTATGGAAGAGAAGAATATCTTACAAATTGTAAAATAGTTTCTGAGCACTATTCACTAAAGCGATATAACTGATGCAAGAAAATCAGACAGAAGACTGCTTCCTACACATATTTTCAAAAATACCAATTTCAAAGTAAATTCATGTTACAATTGGACGGAGTTACGCAATAATAAACCAACCGACAATTTGAAACAAATTAAATATTTACACAAATCTGTTGATGGAAAGCTAATTTAACTCGGAAAAAATCAAGAATGCGATATCTGAATTTTGCTGCTATTTAAAAGAAAAAATTCGTTTATTGCATAACATTCATTTATTTATTTTGCTTTGAAATATTAATTCAACTGGTGGTCTCTTATCAAAAACCGGTTAGCCGTTTTTGGTATTATTCGTGCTATTTTTTGTAATAATGTGAATGTTATAATACTTCTCGCATAAAATGTTTTATATAAAAAAACATTTATTTGAATGGTGAATATCTCGAAACAGGTTTTTGGCGCTTGGTCTCTTACTGCGTAACTCAGTCCAATTGATGAAGGAGCAGAAGGTATGACTCTATAAATAGGCCTACGAAATTCAGAGAAGTTTCAATTTGTCTTATTCGAACAAATTCTGATGGTGTAAAGAATGATGTATTGTCCGTTTGAGTGGTTATGTAGCATCCCGGTTTTCGCCTCTCGTTTTTGCAGGTCCCTCTGTAAAGCTGTAAAGGCTAGTGGCTGAACTGTTAGGCTCTTTCCTTAAAGTTTCTACTGTATAAAACTGGAAGTCTACGTACTATTATAAAATTGTTTTAAATAATTTTAAACAGACTCGTTAATTAGGTAGCTGTCACGTGATTTTCACCGTTTCGACGACCCTATAACGTAATCACTCGGACAGACATTAGCGTCACTTTAACGAAACGTGTTTCTTGAGTGTTCAGTTCTTAAATTAGTTCCGAATGCTATTTGTATTTTCATAGTATATAAAATTTCCTCAAGTGTCATATGACATTAAGGTCTACTACGATAGAGTTTCCAGACGTCTTGCAATTATATTAAACATTTATTTTGAACCAATATAATATATAAATATTGTGAATATTATATTATTTTACATGACCTCTGTAATTATGGGTGTTACTTAATAATTAGTTTCTAAAAAAATATGTATATATTTCTTACGAAGTGTTATACATTTTATTTAATTCTACAAAATCTCCAATATGCTTATAACAATTGTGAAATCATGAAAGTAATTAAATGAATAACTAACAGCGTTGGATGAAGAAAGGATTTAATGTATTTCGTACGAAAACTCAAATAAGAGCATATAAATGATATTTTCTATGACCACGACTTCTTCATCGTACTTTTTCATGCTTACAGTATTGTATTGCCTCATTTCCGAATTATTAAGTCTTGTGACGAAAATTTTCCATGTATATTTGTAACTAACTTACTATCTTACCTATCTTACAATTTTGCATTTTGAATATTATATATATGTATGTGTATATGTATATCTGCAGTGCTTGGGAAAAGTGACATAAGTCAGTTTCCACAAACCTTTTTTGATAATTTATTGACAACTTACACTGGTTTATGTCGATTTGATTTTTTTCTGTATGAATTATTGTAATGGGACAAATACTTATGTATTTTTTTTTTCCAAGCGAGCAGATATATATTTCATTCAAAACTTAAGTCTACAAAACATATTTCAATACAGCTTCTCTGATGTTTCAAAGAGTGTATTCACGGGGATCGATGTTATCCGGGCTAAAGGGCCGTCGTCTGTTGGAGCTGTTGCTACCATACGTTTCGTCTGCTACTCCGGCAGACATCATCAGTGGTCTGGCACACGGTAGCGCAAAGATCTCCTTAGTGTACTGGGAACGATATGACTGTGATTTTTTTAAATCTAATTAGAAGAGAAGAAGTGGGAGGAGAAATTTAAAAGGTACGCAAAACGCGTCAAAAAATAATTCGGACCTGTAAGAAACTAAATATGTGAGCTCCAAGCCTACTGGCCACTTGTCTCACTTCGAATTACGGGCTCAACTGAAGGAGCTGTAGAACATTTTGAAGGGGGAAAGCCGAAAATGGACGTAACCTCTTAGGTACCACACACGTGAGGGGAGGAAAATGTGATCAAACTGATTACAGGACAGTACGAAGAAGAAATGGCGGAAGGTGTATGAATGAATGAATGAATGAATGAATGAATGAATGAATGAATGAATGAATGAGGGGGAAGTGGGAGGAGAAGCTTTAAAGGTACGTGAAAACACGTCCTAGCAAAGGGGGAGTTGGGGCTGTGAAAAACTGAATATGTGAGCTCCAAGTCTCTTGGCCACTTGTCTCACTTCGGGTTTCGCCGCCCCAGTGAAGGAGCGCTAGAAATTTCCAGTGGGTAAGCCGAAAATGGACGTAACTGATTAGCTACAATATACGGGATGGGAGGAGGGGCAGAAGTACAGCGACCTGATCCGGAGGAGAGACGCAATGGTCTAGGTACGAGGAGAAGTCTAGGTACGAAACGGTAATAGCTAGTTTGGCTGTTTGAAGATTCGAACGCGTAGGGACGAAGGTGTAAGTCTGCCTTACGGTATTTAAGGTCAGGATGGATCGTGGCTCGCCGTTGTCGCCGCGGTCCGCACATGTGGTCGACGTGTTGTGATTGGCTACCGTCGTGTTCGGCTGTTGGATGAATGGTTTAATGCGTGTGTTTCTCAGGGCCGGGTACCATGCCTGATTGACTTTAAGGTCATCTTCCTTTGATGTTGCAACAGCTCCAATAGACCACGACCTTTTAGCCCGGATAACATCGATCCCTATGGCGCCGACCGTGGAAGTCTACATTCAAGATTAGTGTATTCACGGTTTTAAGCCACTGTTTCTGACAGCCAACAGTTTTAGAAAATATATTGCGAGATTACATCCCATTTCACATGCAGAAGAACCACATTGGATTATAAAATTTATATATTATAACCGTTGTTATGTAAGGATGCAAATCGATTCAGAAACCACCGTGAGCTTTAAAACAAGTTAATTTCTACTCGAGACCAGATAATTTCAGTTGATAATCTCTAGGTTTGCCGGGAGGGCCAAATCAGCAGAAATATTTAAGTGAAGCAAATGTGACTTGTAGTGATTGTGTATCTTCAAAGAATTTGTAAGAAAAATATAAAGGGAAAAAATATAAAAGAATAATAATTAGATAATTATTATCTAACTGATCGCTAAAGTAACCAATGATTAATAAAGTCGTTATTTAGTTCCAATTTTAATATGATGTATTCGTAAGCCTTAATTTTGTAAAAATCATATTTATATTTTTCAAAACGTTATCCAGTACTTCACGTAAGCAAATCATAGATTTATTTTATGGATTTTAGTGCCCAGTGCTGTTAAAAATAAGATCTTCTCATTGCCAATGCCATTGTTACTAGATTGTTTGTAAGTTTAAGTCACTAATAATCTAAAATACTATTTATCCGTCCATCCGTCCGTCCGTCTATCCGCCAGTCCGTCTGTCCATCTACTAACCTACCTACATATCTATATGTCTATGTATTTATTAGCTTGTGTTTTATGTGAGTTATCAGAAATAGGAACTATTATAACGTATATTTCCACACGAAACATGTCAAATAATTGTCATTTTATTAAGAAATATCTGTATACGTAAAATCATAGGAAAAATCTAAATCAGATATGCATCAGTCCTATTTCTAGAGTTTTTCTAAGAGACAGTTCCCACAATATCTTATTTATACTTTTGCTCAACTTTTCATGTGACATTTAAATAAATTAATTGGAAGATATTTATGAATTCTCGTGGTAAACAAAATTCCTCCCATTTAATTGCTTATCTGATTTCCTGAATTTAGGTAAAGAGTGAACAATTTTAATCACAAGCACAAAACTCCATACAGGGAGCTGGGAATAGGATAAACTGTTGTCTATGGATTTTAATAATATTCTAGATATATATTAACTAAAATAAATATATTAATATTTCGGCAAACGTATTATCTGTCTTTTTCGTTAACATGTTACAGCCTGTTGTCGGCCATCTTCAGAACTGGTTTTTACTCATCTTGGCGCCTCTTGTTTCTGTTTCCTGTGGGGGTGTGTTTGTGTAGTGTAATGTGGAGTCAAAGAGTGTGCGTGTTCTGAAATTGAGTTTTGTGTTGAGAATTTCATTTGGATGTGTTTTTGTGTGTCTATATATTTCGTATTGTTCTAGTGTGTTTAGTTTCTGGCTTTTTGGTTGAATGTGTGGAATTTCCATGTCTATGTTGATGTCTCTGTAGGTGTGATTAGCATACGAAATATATAGACACACTAAAACACATCCAAATGAAATTCTCAACACAAAACTCAATTTCAGAACACAAACACACGCTTTGACTCCACATTACACTACACAAACACACCTCATAGGAAACTCAAACAAAAGGCGCCAAGACCAACAAAAACCAGTTCTAATGATGGCCGATAACAGGCTGAAACATGTTAAAGAGGTAATGTAAAATTTAACACGAGGTGTTATAGTGTTGAAAGTTGTGTAATCAAGATGAGTATTAATATTAACTTAATTTCAGTTTTTCTTCTTAATGTACTTCAAATCAGTTCTCATGAAGTTCATTCGTATTTAGATTCTAGTTTGTACTGAATTTTTGGACGTGTATATTCAGAACACCATCTGCAGTTAGAAAAAAAATTATGTGAGTATTTTTCTGACAAAATATATTGGAAGTTGAAATAACAGAGTTTTGTGTGTTCATAACCAAATATGATTTCATTTCTTTAGTAATAAATCTTTCTTTTTCAGGTTTATGCAATGTATGGAAGATACGCTGTCCTACGCCCTCTGTGGTCTCTTCCTAATTTTTCTAGTGGCATTATGTGTCATTGCCTTTTCCGCTGTGTTGGTACAGTATGGTTTGATGAAAGATATCAATAATAATAATTTATGAATTGTTTTAAAGGGTTAAGTACAGCTTACAACAGTAACATTTTTTAAATATTCAAATTTTTTCCCTCCATTACTGTATCTTGTACAATAATGAAAATTAATATTTGCAATACATTGTCCTGCTATATGAAAACATATTTTTACGATTTAAAAAAATTATTTAGATTTGTTTTTTAAATTCAGTTCGCTGTGCAGTGATAAAGCGTTTCCCACATAACTCAAACACTATCCAACATTCTGTTATGAAATTTGTTGTGTATTTATGCATGACATATTTACAATATGATGCAAGATCACTTCTCTAACACTCTAGATTGTTTGATAAAAAATAAATTCATTAACAAAAATGGCCAAATATCAGTATTTTCTTCTAACACAAAATAAAAATATATTATTTATTAAGGGATGTAGTTCAAAGAATATGATATTGTAAACATGAGTTTCAGCAATAAAATGAAAGAGAGAGAACATGAAAAATTTAACAAGTTTATGACTTATAAGGGAAATGATTCATCAGTGCACCGTGAACTACCACCATTATGAATTTTGAATTATATATATATATATACTTTTTTCCAAATCCTAAAAATATTTTTTTTCATATAGCAGAAGGACAGTGTTTTACACATACTAATTTTCATTATTGTACAAGACACAGTAAGGAGGAAAAAATGTTGAATATTTCCAAAATTTTACTGCTGCAAGCGTACCTAACCCCTTAATATAGGATATCCTGGAAATTTGCATTTCTAATAAATGATTGGTGCTTTATATCTGAGAGAGCGATAATCTGATACTATTTACTTACATATTTCTGATACTGTATTAGCATTAACCCACGCCTCAATTGTAAAAAGAAAAAAGGTGAGAAATAAATTTCTACTTACGTACTGGTAGTCGAATAGTTGTTCTCCACTGATTTTGTAGCACCCAACATTACATCACAGAAAATGAAAGACCGACCATTTACTGACGGATTCGTACTTTTAGTTAGGTATAATTTTAAGAGTATATTATATTTTGAACACTGATACTCTGACTTCTGTAGCTTTTAATTAATATGACACTAGGCCTCTATCTGGTATTAGCCATATTGTTAAAGAACAAAATATGGTAATGATTAATTTAGGTTTGAACGTAGTATCAACACCTTCATCATCATCCCTGGCGCTACAACCCTGGTCGAGTCTTGGCCTGCTTAAGAATATCTTGCCACTGGCTCCTACCGATTGCCTTGTACTTCCAATTCCTGACACCCATGATTTTCAAATTCCTCTCAACAAAGTCCAGCCATCTGGTCTTCGGTCGTCCCACTTTGCCCCTTCTCTCAGAATTTGCTGAAAAGATACGCATTACTGGGTTATTAGGTTCCATCCGGGCCACATGACCTACCCATCTCACTATAGCCTATTGATCTTAATTTACCACACTAGGTCAGTGTCTTTATACAGATCATAGATCTCACAATTAAACCTTCTTCTCCACACACACTTTTCATTCCTCAAGATTTTTCTTTCAAATGCGTTCAATCGATTTCCATTATTTTTACTCTATGACCATGTCTCGGTTGCATATGGTAAAACTGGCACAACTAATGTTTTATAAATCTGAATTTCTGTCTTTCGTGATAATAGTTTAGAATTAAAAACCTTTTGTAGTCCATAATATGCCCTAGACCACCTCTGTGGTGTACGGGATCAGCATGCTGGTCTCTTAAGCAGAAGGTCCGGGTTCGATTCCCGGTCAAGTTGAATTTCTTGGTTGAGGTTTTTCAGGGTTTTCGTCAACCGTAAGGCAAATCCCAGGAAATTCGGGCCGCAACATCCCTGATTATCACCGGCTTCATTCATCACCGAAACCATATTCATAACAAGTCAGTAATATACAGTCGCCATCTAGTTCACAACAATAGAACCACTCTCAACAATAGTACACAGGCCTTCGGATTTCAATCAAAGATTAACTCGCGGTATGACCAAAGATGTTAAAGCGAGTATAAATTACAGCGAGAAAGAAAAAATGCTCTGTTCACTAGAACAAGTCTCCTACTGATCTCTTCATCTAAAATATTATTTGTTATCAAGGACCTAAGATACACATATTCATCAAATATCTCGAACTTAAATGTTCCCAATTGGATACTCCGTCCAAATCTTTCTCTTCTGGCCTTTGAAGTTGAGGCTATCATCCATTTGGTCTTCTTTGGATTTATATTCAAGCCAAATGAAGCTGAAGTTTTTTCAAGATTCAAAAGGCTTCCTCCATTCTTTCATATGTTAGACTGACTATTATTATATCGTCAGCATAAGCCATAAGCTGGACAGATTTATTCATGATAGTACCAGATGTGTCTATGGTACTCTTCCTGATGGCCATTTCAAGAATTACATTAAAAAGAAAACATGCCAACGAATCGCCCTGTCTTACACCTTTTTTGATTCAAGTGCTCTAGATAAATTCTCTTGAACTTTTACCATACATTCTGTTTTTTTTTTCCATGGTTCACTTCTCACAACTGAATCATAGGCAGACTAATAGTCTGTGAATAACAAATGAAGGTCAATTACATATTCCAAATATGTTTTCATTACGTGCCTTCTACAAAATATTTGTTCAACTGTCCCCTTACCTATGCGAAAACGACACTGATATAATCCTATATCCAAATTTATATAGTTTTCCACTCTGGCAAACAATAAGTTGGACAAAATTTTATATTTGACATTGAGCAGAGATAACCTAGTGTCTTGGTTGTACCTTAATCGCCTTGTTTCCTCGATGAAACCACAACAAAAGCTTAAAATTCTCTGCAGTTTCCACAAAGTGTAATACGAATTTATTATTATTGTTATTATTATTATTATTATTATTATTATTATTATTAAAAGAAATTTCTGTTGTTTTAGATCTGACTAATAGACAGCTCATATCCTATGGTATGAAATTCATTTTGTCATTAGTAATAACATTTAAGATTTCATTTTTTAATGCAGGGCTCCTAATTTGCCTTTAATCGTTCTGATTCTACGAAAGGGCTCATTGATGTTGCTAGTGTCAAAAATCTTAGACGACTTAGTTCGTCAGAGATTGTCCAGAGTGCATCACAAGCGGTGAATTGACATTACACTCGTCATGAATTATGATGATAGAGAATTGTTGGATGTCACAGGTAAACCGGAGTACTCACAGAAATCTGTGTCGCCTAGACCACGTGGTTACCAATTAAAATTATAAATTCAGAAAGAGTAGAATTTGAACCCTGGCCCATGAATTATATGCACAACGCGCTAGCACTGAGCCACTTTGGCTGTATTATTATTTCTTTTTTGTAAATTAGATATTATTATAAATATTATTTCACATTGATTTTAATTTGTTACATTTTTTACCATTAATATTGTAGCCTATATTATTCTTCTTTGTCATTTTGGAAACTTATAAATTACGGAGAAGTTTTATAATTAACTAATATATACCAGTAATTGCAAGTTTATTGACAAATTTTGGAAAGAAAAATTTTAACGCATTGAAGTCCTTTTATAAGTATGTTTTATACAAAATCAAGCGTACGTGTTAATAAGAGCAATTTTTATTCCACAGAGTTTGAATGACTTTACAGATCTATCACAGGCGATAGTCATATATTGCGTCCTGATGACCAATGTTTTCGTATTTTGTTGGCTGGGAAATGAACTGTCGACATATGTAAGTAGCAATGAATCTTCCTTCAATTTAAGTGTTATTCCGTTAGCCTAAATTATATTGAAGATTTAAGTCAAACACCAATATCAAGGTGATGCTTTATATAATTTATTTCTTGGATTATAATACTGTATATCATTACAAACATTTACATATCCACTTTTCGGAATGCATACTACTTATGTGTTATATATATCTTCCTCTTTTTATTCTGTCAATTTACTCTATACGTCTCTTCCAATATTGTAAGTTACTGTCCATTCTATTGTACAGAAAGAAGTTGTGAATTTTATCAAACGCCACTTAATTATAAAGTCAGTTGCTATGTTCATTTTTATTACATAAATTTATTTACTTCTTCATGTCACTAGCAACAATCTGTTAATATTTCCATTTACTTAGCTCTGGTCGGAGTGACGCATGACTTCATAAACAGTCCCCCTGTTCCTAATAATTGTAAATACTAACAAGAAGGATGATTTTTATGTATGTTATAACATTTCATATTAAATTATTACAATATTTAATTATTATAAAAATTTATTAAAAGGTAATTAATGAGGTAAGTAAGTAGGTTTAAATTTAATTCAGTCTTGAAGATTATATCAATCGACACAAACTAATATGCTAAGCATTCCAACTCTTTGATCATTCATATTTTACTTATTTGATTACAAATACCTATTCTTTAACTGAAATTCGTATTTCAATTAAAATTTTAAAATGTATAATTTGTTTAAGTGTGTTACTTTTAAGAGGTATTATTTTTATAATTGAACACGTTTTCCAAACATATTGTAATATTGTTTACCCATTCATTAACGAGAATTGGAGCTTTTACCCCAGGCATGGACAATATATTCCGGCGCGGGCACTGTATACACTACCCCTCCATCTCTCCTTACACAACTTTTCTACCTGTCTACACGTACAGTATGCAGAGGTTGAACTCTGTACAATAGCGTTCTAATCAGGATTGTGTAAAGTGGTGGAATATGGCGAATAAATTGTAGATTTTGTATTAATATCCTAGAAATATGGGAAAAACACTATTTTGTTCCTATGAATAAAGATAAAACTCACGACTCAACTGTTCAGTTGAGATTTATATAAAACATAATATCAAACGCCTCTTCGATTTTAAAAGTAAACTAGATTTTAGCAAATAAAAGCTTATAAGTAAGAGTTAAAATATCATTGTTAAAATGATTTGTATTAATAGAACAGTTCCTACATGAGATAAAGCAATGTGTTATTTTAATTTAATTTCTTGTGCAGGTTGAAATATTGAAAAAGCATTAAAAATTGTAAAAGAATAATTTGTTAATGGAAAAGCCAAAATATAATCACTACTATTTGAAAATGCAGTCCTATCAATTTGTTGCATTTCAAAACACATAGCCGAGGCATAGAGAACATTCCAAATTTCAAGTGAAGTCGGCAAGAAATTGTATAAATTATTACCTAATGAGAAGTGTCATAATCATAACTAAAGTAATTTCGCAACTAATATGCTGGCAATATTTAAACCATGATTTATGTCTGCGAATATTTTTTTCTAAAATGAACCTGATGAAAAAAATTGCGCGTACACTCTAACAGCCTATCATCTAGTAACTGCTTTACTTTTATGTAGTAATAGCATTCATCCTAATGTAGATACTCGTCCTGATCAAAGAGTGTACACGATCTAGATCTTGTGGTTATTTATAATGAGTCTTAAGCCATAATGACTATATGAAAAACTGTATTACGTATTTGACTTGATTTGAAATGTTTAATGTAATATAATGCCGCATTAGTTTTGTGCATCCCTTAGCAGAAGAGAAGCCAAGTTCATGTAGTTAGCCGTTGTTGTAAACACAGGAGTTACGTCCGAAATATTTTGAAAGGAGTGCACTGGATCATCTATACTTCCTCTCCCTTATTCTCATGCCTGTTTTACCCGAAGGAATTGTTTTAAGTGTCCTTATAATATTTTCATTTATTCTGTACTTTTTCATTTTGCAACGTCGATATTAACATTGACATACAATTACAAGCAGGAATGAATTTAAGCCTCTATAATAATGTTTAATATTCTTTAAATCTGTCATCTTTGACTTTGTATTTTACGCTGTGGGCCTATACATCTGAATTCATGTAATTTATATCAATTCTATACTTCGTCCCATAATGTCTGACAGAATAAGTAAATATTGCCGATGGCGGAGGAGAGAGATATAATTGATATTCAACCAATAGCAGAGGTCTCATTAAATTTGGGTGAGGATAGAACGCTTCAGACTGCCCGATTTTAAGAAAAGCGTGGAATGAGACCTCTGCAATTGGTTGAATAGCAATTACACTCCTCTCCTCCTCTGCCGACAATGTTTAGGCCTACATCTCCTGTCAGACATTATGAAACGAAGTATAGTAACGGGAGTAGGCCAGGAAAAAGATTTCGCTTAATACGGCGTCATTCGGAAAGTCAAAGCCCTCTTAGAAGTGATACAACGTGCCAAAATTCAGCAATAGAATCTCGCAAATATTGCAGTTGTAGTGTATTGGCCCATCTTACTAGTGCTAGACCTATTGATCGTTCTCTATAAAGTACATTTCACATAATTCAAGATGATATTATTTATAAACACAGTGGATTTCGTTTTTATTGGTAAAATTCAAGCCTAGTCACATGGTCCGTTCCATAATTTTCTTTAATATGACTTTAGTTTTAACAATTTTCGTTTCTTTCAAGCTGATGTCATGCATACATCTAACAGATCAGCTAACTTTTTAACGATGTCGTGGGAGATAGTTCTAGCTTATAGCCTATATCATCGCGTGTTTCTTCAGTTAAAACATGGTTCATGCTCCTCTTTTCTTTAATTTGCCGTTTCCGCTTATTTGACTGCAATATTAACTGTTGAATAAGATGGTTATTGAATGTCAGGATATTTCAATAGGAATATAGTATGACATATTTTGTATGATTTCTTCATAATATACGCATCATGAATGAAGATTCAATGTTGCAATAAGCCTACTTACTGAAATGCAGGGAACTAATATGAAATATACTGAATAGATGTCAGCTGTATAATGATGCGTTAAATCTTGACGTACCTTCAGCCTGTGTTATCTGTCGATACTGCGTAACAGAAAACCTTCGATCGAACCAACGAAAGTGTATATACTGTACAACTTTCTTGGCATTCGCTTTCGACCTGTACAGTGAAAGACTGACATATTTACCTTAGCGAAATCTCGTTCCTGGCAACAACGTGTGTAATTTCCACATTATGTACAACTATAATAAGACTAATAGGACTAGCGGACTAGATAATCAAGTTTTGAGTATTTGAGTTATTCCTTGCAAATATAGGAGGTCTTCGCCGCTAAAGAATTTCAGGTTATTGTATTGAAATACCGTAGTTCAATAAATTGTAACAATTATAAGTATCTACAAAAATTTAATTCATAATTTCTTATTTTGAAATTAAGGCGGAGAGCGTGAAAGAAGCTGCTTTTGGATGCGATTGGGTTGGCGCACCTGTGCCATTCCAGCGATGCTTGGTGTTCATCATTGCATCGACCAACAGTGACTTCTCGCTCACAGCTGGGAAATTTGTTTCTGTGTCTAACAAGACAATGATGAAAGTACGTACTAAAAATATTAACACTTTAAAATTTACTGACGTATTTAGTATTTAAGTTTTAGGATTGAAAGTATTTTACTCAGGAGAATACGAATTAAAGTAAAATGTAAAGATCAAAACGAAGTAATGAGAAGTAAACCGAAAAAGAATTGTCCCATGAAATGACCCAGCCGTAGCTGAAGTAATAAACAGATTTTGATGGAAGATAATACAATGGATCCCAGCCACATTCGCGGTCTTTCAAAATTAATCCGTGAAAAATATGTAATCTAACACTGGCAGTTTCTCCAATAAAAGTCTCCGAGAATGAGTTAATTCTACCTACAGTGAGTCTCAGCGAACGTTCCCGGTGTTTCTGTCGGCCGACCAACAGCAGGTCCTCCGCTACCGCCGCTGCTTGAATCCCCAAACTCATGCCGCTTCGCCGTATTAAAATGTATGCACTATGTTCTATTAATAACATTCGTTTATATTTGGTTATAGAATTATTAGCAAGGATTATGGCCAGCTCGTTTTCTAGATGTGACACCATACGACTTATATATCTTGGCAACACTTAAAAAGGTGTAAGTTACGCATTTAATTCTCACAAACGGGAAAAACGTAAATAAAATATTCGAACAGAAATCCGTTCCATTAATTCAAAGGAACTGATGGGTGTGAATGGTAGTTTCTCACACGATGTGAATTACGTACTAAACAAGATGGACAATACTTCCAGCAGCTACTGCGAGGAGGGTGAGTAACGAATATCATTAACATAACATAATACAATTAAAATTTAACGTATATATTTAACGTACGTATATGTTAAATTAAAAATATAAATATCTACAGAAAATACTACCATTAAAACATTTACTTTTCTTTGTCAATGTCAGCTTGCTTTTGTACTAGAAGAACCATTTTGTTTCTATGACAAAAATCTTACAATATATTCAATAACTAGTTATTGTTGTTCTCTCATCTTATACAATGTAACAAGAGTGGAAATATAAATCTTACAAGCTTCCTCATTATTACATTGTTGACATTATATAGCGATAATATTAAGGACATACACAGACATAATTGCAGACAAAATGTTATAAATTAAGATTTAGATCTACGCAAATTGATCATTTTTGTTTATAATGACTTGTAATCCACCCGAAGACAAACCTGTAATATCAAATGAAAACTGAAGATTTTTAATGGGTTATCAGAAACTAAAAACTGACATAAGTCCCTATGACCATGAAGCGACGAATTACAAAAACAAAACTAAATAAATCTCTGCTTCAAATCTCCTGGGGCTTGGTAAAGAAATACAACAATTAGATACCTGTTCTTTCACTGCACATAGTAGAGACTGCATGACAATTTTTGTACATCCTTACGTTTTGAATTTTGGGACTGGGAGATTGGCGTTGCACAACTTCTAATCACTTAATTGTGCTAAAAAATGCCTGGGATAAATCTCAAATCTCTCCCAGTGCAGAAGGTTGCCTAAATTGGACCACTTTTCATATTTTATTTTTTACTCATTAGGTTATGAAACAAATGAAATTTGTAATGATGTAATCTTATTCATTATGTTTTTTAGCTTTCCGTAAACCAATTTTGAACTCCATAACAGGAAGGACTCTGTGATTGAGGTACTGGCTAATATGTACATCTATAATAATCAGACAGTACATCTCAATTGGCGATATGTGTCTGAGAAAGAACAGTTGTTTGTATAAATCTGAAGTCTGATTAGTGTAATACATTACTAGTTATCGATCTATACAATGGAGGGGCAAAGGGACTGGCCACCCTACCCCTTCATCTCCTGTCTTAGTTGCCTCATAAGTGATGCCTTATTGATTTCACTTATGAGGTTCAAACCTGTGTTCGGTCAGTTGACTAAACTACATACATCGAACAACAAGTAGATGGCTAAATTGATTACGTTTTCGTAGTCACATTATTATCAGTAGTAGTTTACAGTAGCCTGTTGTCCAACCTCAGCTCCTGATAGAATTTTAACATGACCGATTGAGTCTCCTGTTCCTTCAAGAACACTAGGTAATGAAAGAAAGTTCAGTACAGCTGTCATGGCTGCTCTGTTGAACATATGTTTGTTGTACAATTATTATTAAACTGATTAAGAATAAATCTCCACTCTCTTTTTCTGTAAGATGTATTCTTCTTTCTTCTTTCTTATATCGTGGTCCTTAGACCAAGCCCATAAGGTTGCGTTGCTGTAGTTGGTGTATCACTTTTTTTTTTTTTTTTTGGTTCTGAGAATATTAAACTTGACACGCTCTTAAAATGGTCCCTCGTATCAACAAATGTACGTGGACAAGGACCTCGCAATTGGTTGTATACCAAAATACATCAGTGCGCAATTAGAAAACTAGTCCTTCATTATAAATGGTTTCTTGTTTTTTAAAATGTACAGTATTGCGGTTTACAAGTATTAAACGAAAGCTTATCTACCAATTTATATCATTACAAGAATATATACAATAATTTTCATTTAAATAAAAAGTGAAGCACATTAATACAAAACACGGAAAAGTTGTACACTGTGGTTAGGTTAAAGTATACACTATTGCACTATGCAGTAATATGTACAAGGGCTAACCTAACGTTTTATATTTGTACTGAAACACCTTGCTGATAAAGAATGGTTGCATTTTAACAGTCTATAAGTTTAATTCTAATATGAGTACTGTATCTACAAAGTAGTGCGTAAAGTAGCCACTTTTAAAATAATGACTACATGTTACAGATATGTTCTATATATATTTAGATTAATTATACAGTTTAAAATAAATTAAATACAATGAATAGATGATAAATTTTCCATTACACATGATTTTATTTTCACAGATAATTAATCAGACTCTCTCATTCTTCATGTTCCTACTTCACATGAAAGGCAAGTCAGAAGAAAATCAAGTATTGAAGGAGAATCATCATCATCAACATCCTTAACATTTTAAAAACCTGCATCGGATCCGTCCGGTTTCTTTGACCGATGATTATGAGTTAGGAATTTTTTACTTGGAAAAGTTACCATCCTCCTGGAAAAATCTTAGCCTGTAGGACCAAGATTTCATTTCGGGGATTTCCCACCTCGGAGAGTTGATTTATATATGTTCTTAGAGGAAAAATATAATATAATCTATTTTTTTTAAATAAGCATGACAATGATTTTAGTTCAGCTTCCTTAAAAGAACCAATGTATTTTAGTCTAATCTTCCTACATATATATCTTTTCTCAAATATATACAAGTACTACTGTTCCAAATTTATGAATAAAACAATATAAAATATATTTATTTATTTTCTTCTATGCGATAATTCTAAAAATAAAATTATAATATTATTAGAGTAAATAAAAATATTGCTCCTTTTTTAATTAAAAGCTCTTGTTATTCGCGGAATAATATTGACCAACAATTTTACGCTGATAGCTTAACAAACATACAACACAATCTCTTGCTGAGGAATCAGGACCATCTTATTTACAAAAGAAATGCGAATTATTTCATAGCTGCACCTACAATTTCATGGATCACGAATACTCTAAACAGAAATGGCACAATCGTGGTATTTCATGTACCTACAGTACATTGGAAGAAATAAAGATGGAATCCACTGAAAACAAGAAATCGGATAACTGGAATTAAATAATTATTGCATTCGCGTGAATTATTCACAACTGGATAAAATGTGATACTAAGATCTAATGTTAGAATAAGCAAGACAAATATCGAAAATGGAAAATTCTATTAACGTGTAAAATTGAATATAGAGAGACACCGGCTTGAATTAGAAGGGAAATATATTAGTTACATTTCTTCTGGGATGTAAATCTCTATCATGTTGTAATTTCCTTCCAAACATCTGAAAATCGAGTTGTTTAAAACATATTTTATGTGTATGTGAAATTTAATGCTTTGATATTATAAAATCATATTGTAACCAGATGAAATATCAGTTATTTGGACCGAAATTCGAAAGCAGTAGAAAATAATCCTGATTAATACCCTGATATTCAAGTGAACTCCAGTGAATATAGGATATATTATTTTGAAACAGAGAAAAAATAATATCACTTTATTTCTTAAAGAATTCACACCATTGTTCTGAAAGTGGATAATACTTGTACATATTCCTTCAACAAGAAGTAAAAATCCAAGCATAACCCAGGCAGTTCAACGCCGACTTCTCATCAAAGAAAACTTGGTGGCCCCGTTCAAATGGTGAACCTAACATTAGTAGAAATAGAATTGTAGTAAGTCAATTAATATTTTATTGTATTACAGTACTTTATTTCTTCTAATCTTTATATACTTTCTTCTAATCGCGTAATATTCAATTAAATCCTACTCGAGTTCTGCAGGCAGTTTGAAATGTTGGCAAAAAAATAAATGCTAGGGAAGTGATAGAAACAAACAAATGCTACGGAAGTTATAAAATTATAGCGATAAACAGATATGATTAGTTGAAACACGTCCTTTCGTACAGTTTTATTGGTCAAAAGTAGTATGACGTAATAAAGGGTAATAGTCATGATAAAATTTGATTTCATTATTCCAACTTGTCTCCTTCAAATCATTGACCAACGTCATTCTTTTAGACTGTTGGCAGAAATGTTCACATTAGAGAGTTTCAACATAACAAATTAGTCAGAATAATTAGTTATTCATAAAAATGTCCTCGTTATATGAGTTAGCTAAATGTTTAGAAAATTAAGGGCAAAAGAATTTCATAAATATATTTTACAACAATCGAAGACTTAAAATGAAATCTACTCACTGCAGCAAAACATACGACTTTATTTTCTTACGATTTCAGACTTGTTAAAATATTTATAATTTTACTTTATTGTTTTACTTCAATCGAATCAAACGAAATAATATTCCTCCGAAATTCTGAAACATCAAACAAATGCACATTTTTATCAAGAACTAGAATTTTGAATCTTGCAGAAAGGATTAAAAACAGAAACAAAAATATGAACATACAGGGTGAATCGTAATTATATACTCTAAAGTATTGCAGAGTATTCTATATACCAAAACAAACATATTTTGTCATATAAACTTATAGCCGATACTGCACTGTTATCAAGATATGACAACATTGCGTTACTTCAAAGCTAGTCTACCAAATACCCGTAGAACTAACAGTCTGTGTTGTCTTTTGGTTATAAAGATAATACCAGTATGTATTCATAGTTGGCACCTGTTAATCGTGCAGAAAGTTCACATGGTCCCAGTAGGATATTCCCAATTACACCCATCTAGATATTGATGGAGAAAAGTAATAATATTTCGAATGTCCTTCCTCAGGAGCATTTGGATTCTGGTATGCCCAGACATGCTGGTTGTGACAATTGAAGATACCATTTTTGGTCAAGACATGGCCAACTATGAATAGATCTCTTTTTAACCACAAAACAACACCGACGCTTGGGCCGATTACCTGGTTGGGTTTTTCCGAGGTTTTCCCCAACCTTAAGGCAACTGTAAGGTAATCTATGGCGACTCCTCGGCCTCATCTCGCCAAATACTATCTCGCTATCACCAATTTTTTTACTAGGTTATTTTACGACGCTTTATCAACAGCTTAGGTTATTTAGCGTCTGAATGAGATGAAGGTGATAATGCCGGTGAAATGGGCCCGGGGTCCAGCACCGAAAGTTACCCAGCATTTGCTCATATTGGGCTGAGGGGAAACCCCGGAAAAAACCTCAACCAGGTAACTTGCCCCGACCGGGAATCGAACCCGGGCCACCAGGTTTCGCGGCCAGACATGCTAGCCGTTACTCCACAGGTGTGGACGCTATCACCAATTTCATCGACACTAAATAACATCGTAGCTGATACAGCGTCGTTAAATAACCAAGTAAAAAAAATAATTAAAAAAGAAACAATACCGACTGTTAGTTCCGATTTTAGCCACGGGTAATTGTCAGACTAGCTTTTGAAATAACGCAATGTTGCCATATCTTGATAACAATGCAGTATCGGTTATACGTTTATATGACAAAATATGTTTGTTTTGGGATATAAGGTACTCTGCAATACTTTATACGTATTACGTAATTATGACTCACGCACTCACCCTGTATAAGGAAAGTGGAAAACAATAGACTACGCAAACAAAATAATATTCCATAAATTACAAACCAATAAGAAAAAGGTAAGTCAGATAACCAAGCACAAAATGATCTGAAGATTTCAACTTTGAGAAGGAAAGAGGACACTGGGCCTAATCCTTTGGTTTGAAGAAGAAAATTATTGTTTCAGTTTTTTTCTCCATAATGGCATAATTTAAAATATTTACTTGTACTGATATTTTATTATCTATTTCAATCGTACTTCTATTGTGTTGCCATCTGAGAAAGGCCATTGTTTTGGATACTTAAAAAGCTTATCAAAATATGAACATATTCTTCAGATAAATACAGTATTGCCTAATGATACCGTCTCCGTAACGAACATTAAGGCAGTATGTAAGAAATTTAGGAGCAAATCATTAAAAAAAAATACTTTTGAAAATAAAACAAGACGTCCCCGTTAAATAAAGCGAATCGGGAATAATGCAGATACAAGACGAGGGTGAAAAAAGATATAAAGCCTGTAATTACCAATTTTCCCAGCTCTGAATGTTTCAATTGAGCCACAAATTAGTCCAGGACAAGAGAGGACCTCAGATATTCTTGAATCAAATCTACATTATCGTTATAATGAGCGAGAAACACGCGAACGTGCATGCTCATCAGTCTATCAATCGGCTTCAAAATTAAATCTTAATAAAAACCTTTGGGAGTGGAATAATTCAAATTGACGAAGATGCTAAACCACCTAAGGACGAATTTACTCATAATTTACGTATCTAATCGCTATAATTTCTTGAGGCTAAATGCCATATCTTTGTAGACGAATCGGACGACCAGAACTGTAGTGGGTAGTTTCTTCTTCGCCAGAATTGTGAGACAATTTTCAGTTGTGAGTAAATTTATATAGATACATAAAACACTATTACAGATATACTTATGTGTACATAAACAAATAAACTTTTGTGCACAAACTGTTATAATTGGTTGTAATTAAAATTATTTGAGTTATTTTTTGTAAAAATATAAACTTAATAGTATTATTGACGATAATTATAAAAATTCTAGTTCAATTTGCTTTGTGAAGAAAAATGCATTCCCATCCATACGTTGAGATTTAGTACTTCCGAACTACGTAAAATATCAGTCTGATCGGACAATGTCACCTGAAACGTGAAAAGTCACCTATACTTTGGATCCATAACTCAAACATACATTACAGTGTAAATGTCCGATTATTAAAGAGTACTCTGAAGTTAAGTATTTAGGCATAATTTTCGATAATCATTTAAAATGGAACCAACACATTAATTACCTTTGTAATAAATTACGTAAAATAGTATATTATTTTGTTTTATTGAGGAATTACTTGTCAATAATTTTATTACGCACAATATATCTAACTTTATTTCAATCGGTAATTTTGTATGGAATTATCCATTTTATTTATTACAGAAGAAAATCATTAAAATATGTCTTCAATAATCTATTGATTTTCCATCTCAAAATTTGTTTTCAGACTTTAATGTACTTAACGTAAGAAAAATTTATTATATTGTATTAATAAAATTCATACATAAAAATCGAATTAATTTTGAATTGTATTCTCATAGTTATGAAACAAAAGGTATCACTTCTTTAAGATTGTTTGAACCAAAATGCAACACTTTTACAGTATTTAATCATAGTAGTAGGGCCTAATTTAGGCCCAAGAATATATAACAAATTTATATTTAAATATCCTAATCTTGTCAATTCTAATAGTGCTAGTATTAAATTTAAAAAGTTATGTATGGATTTTATAAAAATTGAAAAATTGTAAATTTAAATTTATATACTATAATTGCATAGTAGACATATGACAAATTGTATTGTATAATTATTAATTTCAATTCAGTAATC
This sequence comes from Periplaneta americana, assembly GCF_040183065.1. Lineage (NCBI taxonomy): Eukaryota > Metazoa > Arthropoda > Insecta > Blattodea > Blattidae > Periplaneta > Periplaneta americana. Next base: position 79,959,450 of record NC_091124.1, on the reverse strand, counting down.
CGCCCCTGAGCACGAGTTCTACTCTTTCAGGGGCGAGCTGAAGTTTTTCTGTATATATTATATTTTATGTTACAATTATTAGCTAAATAAATAAATAAATAAATAAATAAATAACTAAATAAATAAATAAATGAATGAATAAATGAATAAATAAATAAATAAATAAATAAATAAATAAATAAATAAATAAATAAATAAATAAATAAATAAATAAATAAATAAATAAATAAATAAATGTCTAAAAATCCAGTTGCTTTGGCAAGTCAGACATAACGGAACAGACGAAATGGGCTCTCCTCAAGTTCTCGGAAAAGATGACCCGTATTATAGTATCTGTAAGTAGTTTAGAAACTCTTGAGGTATTAAATACCAACATATGGTTGGAAACCAAAATTCTTTTTAGGAACAAGGTCAATGATAAATTATAAAATATCATAATTTACTTTCTTTTTAAAATCGAGTGAAAAATTTATTGAAAACATCTTTCAGTGTCGCTTTCGGTATAGAGAATGATAGTCCCACTTAAACTGGTATATTATACAGAAAATTTATATTTCTTATTCCTCATGAATGTACACTTTTAGATGTATATTTATGTACAAATTTTTATCTGTTTTTGTACAGTAATATCTTATGATCAGGAAGCGCATTTTTGTTCCTAAACAAGTTAGGCAAGTTATCGGTTAGTATATTCTGGAGTTTTAGAGTTCAAACTCTGACCCTAAATACTTACGTCAGGACGCTACGAAAGGTATAACCTAGTTCGGTACACAATCATAATGGAGCATGAAATCTGTAAGCGGGATTGCTACTAAATTGAAATGATCTTTCCATCGACTTTTTAAGCATATAAATACACTAACACTGCACTAATATTAGTGCTACATATGCCAGAAAATATAATTAGATCGATAATAATACTAAAATAGTATATACAGTATGTATTATAGAATATAACAGTAAACATGGTACACATTAACTGTAAATACTCTATATATAATTTATTTAACGAAATCAACTCCGTTACGATGAACAAAAATATATATTCTGAGATTGTGAAATTCATATCTTTAATTATAAATGCCAGTAAATATTTAAGTTAAGAAAGTGTTCTTCCTACGTTACAGGGACAAAATAATAACAAAAATAAATATACAAATTAGCAATATTTACATTTTACACAATATATACAAATAACTCATTTATAAAAACCCATCCCGTTGCAGAATTTATACCTATGGTCCGTCCCAGGAATCTGTAGAGTAACTTCGCGCATACGGGGGGCGGAGTCTATCTGTGCCGGAGAGTATTGCGGGCAGCATCAGCTCGAGTCCGCTAAGGGGTATGATGCTCGTGGTAGAAGATAGAGTTCAGATAGAAATTATCCCCCTCCTGGAAGCGATAGCTCACTTCGTTCAAGCAACCCCCCCCCCTCAGAGCAATCACTGGCCCTATCCCTCACACATACTACTTGCGCAGAGATCTTGTTTCGTCTTTCTATTCCACAGATCCCTGGAACGGACCATAGGAAATTTTGACACCACTGGCTCTTGCCGAAAGAAATTTCTGACCAGCTATGTTCATCTCTTCTGTGTAGATTTTCTTGCAATGTTACACGACTCCTGTATATCTCGAATGTGCTGCCTCGAAGAAAAGTAAGGAATAATACAGTACTAATGATTTCTTTGTACTGTGTAAAAATAAGTAGATCTTAAAAGAATCGTTTTAGAATTAATGAATTCCACAACAAAAATTTGTTACATGTAGATGTCAATCAGATTATGGTACATAAGGAGATAAGTACAAAGTAGTTAGGTTGGTGAATATAAGTTAAGAGTGGATATGAAAGAAATACCTTAACCGAGGGCTCGAACTACGAACCACATAGGTAGGTATGAGGTGGATAGGTGTGTGGTACGTAGACAGATATGAGACATAGTTGTATGAGGGAACTTAGCAGGATTGTAGGTGGATATGCTGTAGGCTTCTCATGAAATCCATTTCTTCGAGAATATTCTATGCACATAATCAAAAACCGACCTTTTATTAAACAAATTTAAATTAAATTAAATGACTCAGGACTTCATTATGTACTAAGGAAGTGCCTTGTGGCTCACGATGGGACTAGCTGAAGCCGCAATTTGATATACTGTTTCACTTCTTAGGAACTGAAACTTGCTGAGACACATATTGTCAAATGAGATATAAGCCTACTGTTTGGCAATAGATGTACATATCAGCTACACTCTAAATCAGAGGTACCTACAGTAGCATACTGTTGAAATTCACCAGCTACAAATAAGTGAATTATGTTGGAGAGATGGAAGAGCTTATTGAACTAGAAAAACAGTTTTACTATTTGAGGAAAAAGTGTTTAAATAAAATGAAGAAAAACGCAATAAAAATTCACGGTCGCGACAAGGATTGGGTAAGGTACGAATTACTCCGAAAACTTCTGTCATGTTGCTCTCTCATATTATTGTAACAACCACATTATGTGAATTTGAATGAAATGTATTAAGAATTTCGTAACTGAGCTTTAGTGTTAAGTATCTGAAATGCAATGTTTACGTGAGCTATATTCCGAGAGATAATAATAATAATAATAATAATAATAATAATAATAATAATAATAATAAATTATTATCATCATCATTATCTGCATTACAGTATGGACCATAAGATGCGTTCCACTCCAATCAAAACTGGTCCCGCCATCTTTTTGTGGGTCTTCCTGGGTTTCTTCTCCCATGACGATCGTGATTGTATATTGTTCTCGTAATTGATGTTTCTGGCATGCGCTGTATATGCTCCCTCCAATTGTTTTGATGTGTTCTTATTATATCAATAATAATGTCTTCAGTTCACTTTTTATTATTATTATTATTATTATTATTATTATTATTATTATTTATTCTGGCGAAGTTAAGGCTATCAGGAGTTAAGGCCATCAGGATACTATTGTGTCAGAATATATAAATCACGAACTCCACTCGAAAAATGTAGGTTTTAACCTACTTTTCTAAGCGTATAGCATTCCTCAACAGTAAGTAATGTAACTTATTTCTCCGTACCTCTTTATTCCTATATTGAAATATGAATTATTATTACGAATTATTATTCATAAAAGAAAGCATAGAATGAAGATAAGTGAAAAAAAATCAGCCAACATATTTATAAAACATAACTAAATTTCTCTACTTTCCGGATTTTAAATAGATATTTCGCTAGATTATGACGTAAAGAATTAAATTTGTTTATCTTCCCAACACTCTTAGTCACTTCATTAACAATCGCAGCAGAAAATCGAAAGTATTTTAACTATTAATTAATTAATAATGTTCTGCCCAAGTGCAGATCTTTAACTGCAAACTCAGCATTCTAAAATCGTCTTTATTTTCCGTCTACCTGTTAGTCTCCGCATACGATCCATGTATCTTAATGTTGTCTATCTTGTAATATAGTCTTCTGGCCTGAACGTTTTCTTCGTTCATCATTTCTTCCATTCCATCCTTCAATAGGCAGTTTCTTCTTACCCAGTGACCCAACTAATTCCCTTTTCTCTTCCTTATCAGTTTCATCATTATTATATCTTCATCCACTCTTTCTTGGACAGCTTCGTTTCTTATTCTGTCTGTCCATTTCATACGTTCCATTTTTCTTCACATCCACATTTCAAATGTTCCCAGTAAGCTTCTCTTCACTTCATCGCAATGTCCATATTTATGCCCCATACAATGCACTTTATTAGTCTCGTCCTTAGTTCTTTCAACAGAGGTTGGCAGATGATGCTTCTTTTTTTATTAAAGATTCCTTTGATATTGCTATCCTCCTTTTCACTTCCTGGCAGCAGCTCACATTCTACTTATAGTAGGCTCAAAGTATCGGAGGCTGTCTATTTGTTCCACTACCTTATTTCGATTCGCAAGTTTATTTGTTTAGTGTTCTTCCGACAACAATAATCTTCATACTGTCTGCATTTATTTTCATCCCATACCGCTTACCATTTTGCTCCGACAGCATATCCCTTCGTATCATCTCCTCTTCTGCTAACAACTCCATATTACCAGCAAATTTTATTCACTTTATTCTTCCTCCTACTATCATGTCTCCCATGTTCTGAAAACAGTTTTTCACTAAATCCTGTTAGTAGATGTTGAATAAGGCAGGTGATAGAGGGCAACCTTGTTGTACTCCTCTCCCTATTCGACTTCCCTCGGGTGTATTTTCTTTTCCTATCCAATACCACCAGTCCAATGCTGCATGTTTAATAAATTGCAACAATCAGGCTAAACAATAACAGTAAATCTAAGCCTATGAAAATAATACATGTACCACCTGGGCCATTCCATGTCAAATCAACACAAAAAAGTGGACTTTTCAACCCGACCACCTCAGATTTTCATTAAATTTGGTGGGATGGTAAAGAACCTTAAGTTAATTAATTACGTACAATTTTAGCCCTCAATAATGCACGAGATCCATACAGCAATTCTGTCAATACGAGAAAAGATGTAAAAATGTCGCATTCAATGTCAACAAAAATAATTCATAACTTCTCTTCTAATTGAGGTAGAATCTTAAACTTGGGCCTATTTTAAAGCTAAGGGATCATACGTTTCAATAAAAATAGGTTTGCATCAAAGTAATGAATTCTTTATTGAATGGTCACGTGAAACACATTTTAACATTGAATATCTATAAATACAGGACACAAATTATTTCGCGAAAAATGTATGTTATAGAGGTAAGAGTATTCTCCTCTTGGTGTAAGTTTCATTTTGGAAACGTTTCAGGAATATCAGTAAAAAATATATCAATTTATTGGTTTGTAGCACTTAAACCCATCTTACACCAACACTGCATGCGCGCGAGTTCGTACTTTTCTTATCTGTGTTGTCGATCAGTCAGGCCGTCACGAGTGGCAGTTTATATAGTCTTCAATTTATACAAAACGTGCGATCTGTTTCAAGTGCAGTGTCGTTAGTTTTTGTAGTATGTGGTAGTTTTGTGCGATGTAGGCCTAATGGAGTCGCGTTTTAAGTTATAGGCCTATGTTTGCTGCAATACCTTCGAGAAATCAGGCATTGTAATAAGAGGAAAACTTTAAGAAGTGTTATATCGTGGATGCTTAATGTATTACCTGATTTAAAACAGGAACAAAATGTGTGCGCTATGTGTCGCAAAGGAATAGAAATATAATATGATGCTATTACGCAGAATCCTCAGAATGACTCTAGTAATGAAGAATACGTCGATTCTACAGCAAATGTAAGTTCATTAAATACAAGTCTTTTTGACCAAGGTGTGTTCCTTATTAAACAGAAAAGGCTACAAGAGAAATATATGAGACAGAAATTTGAAAATATTGTAAAAGATAAATTCTTCGATATTAAAGACGCCGAGGAACCAGGACCTTCATCAAGTCCTGATTCTGAAATTTTGTCACAGTTGCAGGAAAATTTTCAAAATTCAGGTAAAAGTGAGAAAATCACCATTTCAACACTACTACCTAAAAGCTGGAGCGTAAATAATATAAAAAAGAGTTTCTTTCAGCTTTGGAATACATAATTCGGAAAGCCAAAGTCATGGCAAAGGGAAAGGGAATTTTGTGTTCACCAAATCCGAAACCTAGAAAACCCTTGCTCGCGGCTGTTGCCGGTAAAGTTAAAGAATTCTGTTGTTCTGACGAGATAAGCAGAATGATGCCTGGTAAGAAATATTTGTTGTGATTAAAGAATCAGGGAATAAATCACATGAGCAGAAATGAATTATATGCAGTGTTTAAAAATTCTAACCCTGAAATGAAGGTAATATTTTCCAAATATTCAGCTCTTAGACCAAGAAATTGTATTCTAGCTGGAGTTAGTGGAACTATACTGTCTGTGTTTGTGCCCTATCAGAATGTAAAACTTATGCCGGAAGCAATTTATTAAAATTTCAGGTCTACGTGGATTTCTAGAAAATTTTTCTTTATACCTTCCAACTTATCAACATTTCTTGGCTACTATGGTGTGCAATCTTCCTCATATAAATTGCTTGTTCAGGAAATGTACAGAATGTCCTGAACCATTCAAAATAGGAGAGGGTTTAGAGAAATGTTTCGAATAAAACTTCAGTGAATCAATGACCTACAAGCAGTGGATGACGACTGACCGATCAACGCTTGAGACCATAATGAAACCCACAGACAAATTTTTCGACTGTCTCTTGGAGAAACTTGGTGATTTACTGACTCACTCATTTATATCATCTGAACAAAGTAAGTTTCTACGTGATATGAAGTCATTTCTACAGCCATGCCAGCTTGTTGTGTTATGCGACTTCGCTGAATACTATTATTTCGTAATCCAAGATGAAAGTCAGTCATATCACAGGACTAATGTGCAGACAACCATTCATACTTTCGTAATATATTATAACGAATCGTCATCCGATACAGTCTCTATTAAAAATCTGGTAATAATTTCACACTGCCCGAAATATGACACTGCAGCTGTACATCTGTTTCAAAAATATCTAATGGAGTCATTAAAACAAACATCTGTAATTCACCACAAAAATTATGTATTTCTCCGAAGGATTCTCTTCTCAGTATAAAAATAGGAAAAAATTTCCTGAACCTCATATTACATGAAGAAGATTTTGGATTCCCAACAGAATTGCATTATTTTTGCATATCGCATGGCAAAAGAGCATGCGACGTTGTAGGTGAGACACTTAAAAGGTTTGCGGCTTGTGCTAGTTTGCAGAGACCATCCGATAAACAAATAACTACACCTAGGGAATTGTACGACTGGACAAGGGATCATCTTCCAAACATTAATACCGTTTATGTGACTGAAAAAAGCTATACTGAAGAGGAAAAAATGCTTGCTCTTCGATTTACAAAATCCACCGCAGTGTCTGAAACACAAGTTTCATACAGGCCTGGTGTTTAGGATGGGTATTATACTTGCTAAACAGTTTTAAAATGCAGCTGAAACAACTCAGCATCCTGTCTGGAAAGATGAGCAGGCTATTTCATCTCAGCAATGAAAGGTAAGCATTTCTTACAGAACTTCAGGTTTAACAAAATCCATGTGACAATAATTTATTTGCGGTAATAATTAAAAAAATTCGAATTATGTACTACAAGTTAAATTACATAGGGATAATCAAGAATATGATCAAATATAATTAAATACAACGAATGTGTGGGACATAATTATCGCGACTTATACGGTTAGCTTACGCTTGCAGTGACATAATAATTTTTATCTTTGTAACCTATGATGATTCCAAGTTGAAACTTATGAGTTCATTATATCACTAATTGAGGCGTACTATATATTTTTTTTCCTTAAAGTAGAACCCCCGCATTTTTAAATATGAATATATGAAAATTGTTTCACCATGTTTTTTTAGTGTAATTGAATACATGCGGAAAACAATACAAGCAATAAAAACTATCACATATTAAGAATGTATCACTCAATTTTTGTAAATTTATCTGGAGGCGTTGTTGAGATACATAATTTTAATTGAAGCGGCATGCTTACAAAAATATGATTTTTCTTCATGTTTGAAACGCCACTGAAAAAAAACGAAAAGCACAGGACATATGAATCTCGGCAGTTTTAGTTAGCTCGGCAGGTAAAACAAACCCACAAATTTTGAAAGAAATCTGAGTTGGTCGGGTTGAGCGCCTTGTTGATTTGATATGGAATGACCCACCTACAACAAAATTAAAATCTCCCATTTCTTTGGTCCACTTTGTATGTGGTCTGGTAAGAAATTAAGTAAATAATTTGTTTCGTTCATGGATACGTAAGTGGGCATATGGCTGAGTATGTACGCACATAACTACACAGAGAGTGATTGTATGTACAGTATATCTAGAGGTAGATATAAATTTAAGTACGCAGGTAAGTAAGTATGGAGTTACAGAGAGTGATAAATATACCTACAGGCAGAAAAGTGCAGGTAGGTAATTGTGATGTGGAATAAATAGGTAGGCCTATGTGGGTAAGTAAGGAGAACATGCTAATTTCTTAGATAATCCTATAATGTGATAATAAGGGAAAATAAATATACTGTAAGTTCACAGGGCTAACGGTTTCGAAGCTGGGTACCTGGTTCTAATGAAGTGCATTGGTAGCAATATAAAACATGGGGGTATGAGAGAGTTACTCTGACTGCCATAATAAATTCACTTCAATGAAATTCCCCAATGTAAATAAAAAATAAGGTAAGTAATGTTGCTGTAATTTATTAACTGACTAGTTTCAAATATAAAGGAATGTATTCCAATTACAATGAAGTAACGGAAAATGTACAATCGTAAGTACCTGTTACAGGAGATCTCGCCGAACGCTTGTGTTACTGTGATTTTGCTTGGCTTAAGAATTACAAGGAATAGAATCCTCCTTCCCTCGGTGGAAGGCTGTACATGGTTAACGATCGGCCTACATTGGGTATTAAATTATAATAAATGCATAAAATACCTACATAAGTAAAGTATAACCTTTACTGTTTAAGTACTCGTATATTTATTAGTGCTCACTTGCAGAAATTCATATAAAAATTAAACAGTTTTTTCAATAATTATACTAAATGACGGACATTATTTTGACAGTACGAAGTGACAAATTATTATTTTGAAGCTAACAAATTATAATTGCTAAGAGTAGATACTTTGTCTTCTGAAATAAGAAGTGTATTTTTATATTTTTCTATATTCGTAATAATGAAATTAAAGATAAAATGTATCCTGTATCCTATTTACAAATAATGAAGGCGTATGGTGGCCATAGCAGTAGAGATCCATGCTCTCACCTCAGCAGTGGAAAGAGATGGTCTCATCTGCACAACATTGCAACTAACTTTTACCTCCGGGAAAATCCCGGTGCTCAATTTTTTAGGAAGCTGAGCCGACAACGAGCGCGTCTAGAAGTTCTGGCACTAAGAAAACCTCGTCACAACCAAGAACAGTTCAAGTTAGTACATTTTACATAGTGATGTTTTATTTATAATAGTGAGTGATATAAAATTGTGTTCCTACAATGTTTACAACTGGACTTACAAGCCAGTTTATGATGATGATGATGATGATGATGATTATTATTATTATTATTATTATTATTATTATTATTATTATTATTATCGGTATACAGAATGAAATTTTAAACTGCCATCCAGAAGTCAACAGACGAAAAAGAAAAAAAAAAAAAAAAAACAAAGATGGATTGACAGAGTAAAGAGAATCATGCAGAATAATGGGCTTATAGAGGAAGATACGGCAAACAGTGATTTATGGAGAAATAAAATTATTGGTTGAAGGAAAACCATTAATAATGGAAAATTCCTGTTAAAATTATTATTAATATATTATTATTATTATTATTATTATTATTATTATTATTATTATTATTATTATTATTATTATTTTGCATTAAGGAACTATATTTAACTGATTCTACTTTCGTATCGATAAGGTTTACGTTAATTTTGAAAAAATTCACGTTAAAGCACGTTTCATTCATTCACAGATGTGCGTCCAAGGGCTGGTCCTTCGCTGCAAACCAGCATTCTCCGATCATTTCTCTTTTCCATCTTCCTATTCGTCTCCGCATACGATCCATATATCTTAATGTTCCCTATGATCTGTTATCTGCCCTGCCCTTAAGTTTAATCCTTGTAGGGTAAACATTGGTAATTTCGTGGCAGTGGTTATTTCGTGATACTTTTTCTTTGCTCTTTTGTGAACTAACCAATGGTGTTACGAGATTCAAATTTCCGCTAAGGGATTGCATATGTTGTCCAGTTTCCAGAAACACACAGCTAAGCTTTGTGTGACGTAGTTGCTTCAGTGAGATTTTATGTTTGGAGAGAGCAAGTTTGCGTCGACTTATCAGGCATACAAATTTTGTGGATGTTTGTAATTACAATACAGGCTTATTACTAAAGGTAAGCATATGATATTTGGTACAAAGATTATTGTATCTTCATGAAATTTTAGGTAATGTTTTTGGAATTTTAGATACATCTGTAGTCGCCATATAGGCTTAGCTTTACTGATAGAAATCTTAGCTGTTTGAGGCGAAATTTTGTTGATCATTAAGTGTTGCAATTTTTAAAATAGTATAAAATGTATTACAATAGGAATTTTAGAAATCTGAAGACAAGATGTGATAACAAAAAAGAAAATGGAGACGCAATGGGTTCAGTATAGCTTCTGTTTGATTTGTTATCATGCTAAGTTTCAATGATAAGTGCTAGATGACTTGTAAGAATTGTGACGGAAGATGGAACATGGCTCCACTATTTTGGACCGGAGACAGAGGCAGACAATGGAGTGGCATCATGCAAATTCACCAACGAAATAGAAATTCAAAAGTACACCTTTGGCAGGAAACGTTATGGCTACTGTGTTTTTCGATTCCGAAGGACTCTTGCTTGTGGACATCATGCCACACGGAACCACCATTAATTCTGACACGTATGTGGCAACTCTCAAGATACTTCAAGTTCGACTGAGTCGTGTTCGACGACATCGGGAGAAGCAGGATGTTCTGCTATTGCACGACAACGCACAGCCATATGTCAGTCACAAGACCACAGACCAGATCAAAAAATTCGGATAGACAACACTGAAACATCCGCCTTACAGTCCTGAACTGGCACCATGCTATTACCATCTCTTTGGTAAACTGAAGGATCCCTTCGCGGAACGAGGTTAAAAGATGACTCCCTTGTGCACGCTGCTAAAGAGTGGCTCAGACTTGTTGGTCCAGACTTTTACCGTGCTGGTCTACAGGCCCTCGTTCCTAAGTTACGTAAGGCAGTTGAAAGGGACGGGGATTATGTGGAAAAGTGACATTTTGTTCCTTAAGAATGCATCTACATTCTGTGAAAATAGCAATGCTGTAGGATAAAAATATAATTTTTAAACAAACGTTATGCATTATTTTTGGAGTTACTCTAGTAATATAGGCTATAGTAAAGTCCGCAATAAAAGTGTTCACCCTTTCAGGGCAAAGAAGATCCCTTTTCAATTTCAATTTTTACTTTGATTTCATTCTTATTATATGTTGATATGTATTTCTATGTTTTCTTGCTATGAATATTAGACGGAATTACTATGTTTGTAACAATAAATGAGAATTTCATTTGACTTTAATGAATTTTTCCACAATTCTTCTACCTCTCACGAAATTACCAATGCAATATCACGAAATTACCAAGGTTATCACGAAATAACCAACCTTTCAGCTTAAGTTGTAAAAGTGGTTTTGGCACATATTCAAGAACGTATCCAATCTTTTATGTCTCCAGATTTGTACAGCAAGTTATCGTCTTTTAGATGAAAAAATCGGAATAAGGATATATTTACACATTTGCATTTTAAATTAGTTTTCATGAAATTATCACGAAATTACCAATGTTTACCCTATATGTCCACCACTGTAGGGTAACGGTTAGAATGTCTGACCGAGAAACGAGCGAACTTAGTTGAGGAAATAACCTGTTTGAGGTTTTATGCGAGGATTTTACCCTCAACCAAAAGAAGCAGAATTACTGCCTAACTTTCGGGGTTTTTATTATTATTATTATCATCATCATCACAGACCGGAACTTTGACAGAATGCCTTTTTAAATTTGTTAAATCTATCTTCATTTTGAAAGTAAATCTGTACGAATTATATCTTTGTGATTGAAACATTACAGTTTTATGTTGCCCTTTTCTGGCTTGTTTAATATAAATGTCTAATTTACAAAATAAATGCTTTTTTGCCTTTATTTGTTTATTTATCTATTATTTATTAATTTATTATTAAAAATTGCCTGCAGGTAGATTTTAATTTATTTCTATAACCGCTATAATGAAGGTGACTTCACCGAATGAATATTATTGTCTTTCAGTCAGTTCATATTCTCTTTGCAACAGTGAGAGCTGAAGTGCAAAAATGTATAACAGTAAGCATTTTAATTATCGTTTGTGTTTATTTGACAAGGCAGCAATGAGTGCGGGTCTACCGTTATTTTTAACTGTTATTTTTCTTTCAGTTTTCATTGCGACGTTGTTGTAGCTAGCAGCAAGATGCCGAAATTCAGTGTTCCTTTACGCAGTAAATTGCAAAGTTATGTTAATACTTTTGGATCCGACGTACTTTGTACTGACGGGAAAGTACTTACATGGAAAATATGTGAGCAGTCAGTGAACTACGAAAAGAAATATTTCATATGGCAACATATCAGTACAACCAAACACAAAAATGCACTTTCCAAGGCTACTGGGAAGAAGATTTCTTTGCTTCCAACAGTAATTGCAACATCGAGTCGAAAATTTCAATTTGCATTCAACTTATGTAAAAAATTTTCTTGCTACTAAAATCCCTTTGTGGAAAGTTCAAGGTTGTGGGTTTAGTGAAAGGTTTTTGTAATTGTCTTTTATTGCGTATTTTAGCTGTTTATAATGGCTTTTTGCCTGCCTATTTAGCTATGTATTATGCATTTTTGCATGCCTATTTTAATGATTCATAATTCCAAAACTGCCGGTCTCTGATTATGATGATGATTATTATTATTATTATTACTATTATTATTACTATTATTATTATTATTATTATTATCATTATTATTATTTTAATGCTATTTATTTATTCTGGCGAAATTAAGGCCATCATAACTTCTCTTCCACTTAGCCAGAAACAAAAGAAGCTAATACAATTTGCAGTTATATTTCGGAATCATTTCTTCTTCATTTATCACCTTTCACCAATTTCAGGTCGAATGTGGTTGACGCAGAATTTAATAGAATGAAGGCGTCTGTCTGACGAAGCTGCAAGACTCCCAGGGGGACGGAGAGGCTCTCATCGGGCCTTGGTGATGTGCAGTTGAATCGATAAATGGCACCAAATAATGAATCATAATATCTACAGGAAGACGATCATCAGAGATCAATACAGGATGCAACAGAATGTAGTATCGTCAATCGGATGAAGATGACACTAATCTAAATATATCGCTATACTTTCAGGTGGACGGAGGGGCAATCTTGAAAAATTCTCGTCGCGGACTCTATCGGACCGGGATGTTATGTAGCAGAATCGATAGATGGTACCAAACACTGAATCATGATGCCTACAGGAATGGGGTCCTACGGACTTCATACAATCATCTATATCTAAAAGAGGTCAGTACAATAAGTCTCAGGCTATGGTGGATGGCTTATTTCTCTTCGGGGAGAGTTTTCGATTTATAGCATAGTTACGCAAAAAAAAAAATGGCAGGGGATTCCTTGCAGTTCTGTAATTGCATGAAACGTTTATTCTCTCGGTTGGGTATTATTGTGATCTATAGATTTTTAACCAAATTAGATCTTGTTAATAATAAAGACTATGAATGAAATAAATTTAAAGAAGTATATATGTTGTATTATTATTAATTAAATAATTGCACTCATTTCGCTGTCAGCTCACTCACTACACTGAAACTACGACACATTTCACTGGTACTATCCTGATTTCACGAACACTTTCAAAACATTTCACTGTTCAAATACTTTGCTCTACCACTATAAGCTATAAAACTTCACTGACACAAACACACTTCACTGACACAACACACTTCACA